>NC_073744.1:56120041-56420041 GCF_029784135.1 Toxorhynchites rutilus septentrionalis | reverse complement strand
GAGCTGTATTAGAAAAACATTGTGATGTTATTCTTAATTCGCTGAGTTATTCTGTAATCAAACCAAGATGCAGCCGACAGTTTATTTGAAAACAACTGCGGTCTTCCGCAGAATATTTTTCAAAAGAAACAGATGAAACCGAAAAAAAACAACATGCAAGTGGGCTCGGACTCTATTCTGTGTACACCATTGCCGCTCAACGACCCTCTCACCATACCCAGAATTGGCACTTTTCACCGGATCAGCACCAAATTGGTTTTCCATTCACTCATCAGATAACAACAACAAGCCAACGGACTCAGGTTCAGTCGACTGCAACCTTATACTGGCGAGGGTCGAGGGACGAGAGCAGTGAACGCAAATGCGCACACACCGACGCAAACACTTTGGGATCTCGAGTAAATACAAAATGTGAACTTTGTAAACAATTCGCTGGAAAAACAAGTCCCATTGCTTTGAATGGCATCACTTAGAGAGTTTGCTGATGAGTGAGCACGCCGGCAGCAGGGGGGAATTGGAAGACACGAAATACCGGGAAAGCTGAGATCTAAACGAGACGAAGCAGCTTCCTTCTTGAAGATCTGACTTCGCCGGTGACATACTCCGATCCGTCCCATAGTATATACCCCCGGGGTGGCGAGCACAAGTGTGTGTGTATGGAGGTAAATTATGTAGATTTTGTTTTATTTGTTCCCAATCTACCATAAAATATTTATTTATGTAACTCTGTTTTATTATCCGCTTTCTACGCTTCCTCGAAGAGCGCATTACTCCCTGGAACCCTGGTATGGCTTTCTCACACGAACACGGTGTTCTTCGGTGTCAACGGAGGGGACGTTTTTCAGAACAAAAACCAAGCTCACACTGGAACACCCTTCGCCCAGGATCACATCTGGAGGCTGACAAAGGGTGTCGGTTTTTCTGTGTTCACTTTAAACAATTCTGGGCAGGCTGTTGTTGACACTGCTGCGTGCCAATATACAAAAGCTTACCACCGGGGGAGGGACGAAAACCAGAGTGTGCATAGCTTCAAAATTATTGCCGAAGGATATTTGATATCAATTATGTTTCTTTTTTTTTCACAAGCATTGTGCTAACTTGGAAGAAAGTATGGAACGCAGCTGGTGGATGGCAATAGCGATGGTTTTGTTTATCGCAATTTATTGTTTCACTCACGTTGCGATGACATTTGACACACATCGTATGCTAGGATGTGTTCCCGACAATACAAAGCGACGAAATTTAGCTCGTCTCAGATAAAGTTTCTTGCTGAAACCTTATGCATGAGTATATGACCGTGGTTGATTTTCAATAGCCAGAAACTAAACCATTCATAAAAAATGAAAAACTAAATAATACTCCGTCAGAAATCTCAGACCGAACGGAACGATGGATAACGTTCTATTTCGTCAACTGTCAACGTGGCGAAAACATTATGTGGTTGTTGTTGTTGAACCTTTCTTCCAACGACTCTTTTAAGTTTCACAAGCTGAGAGCACGTGTGAAGTTCCCCCGCAATATGGACACTAGGGTGGCAATGGATGTATTGGTCCAAAAAAAAATGATCTGTGCAAAGTTTCAGCTTTGTCGGACGTAATTTAGGGGTGCCTCGAAGCGCTCAAAATTTTGATTTTTTGGCCACTCAGGCTGAGTCCCAAAAAGTCGATTTTCGGTCAAAAATTTTGTTTTCGTGATAACACCAGATCTCGACGTTTTATGCATTTTTATGTCATTTGGCATCGAAAAAAAAATTTCGATTTTCTAAATTTCCTTTACTCCCCCGTTGAAAGATTTTCGAGGATCAAAAAATCAAAACTCTGAGTGCTTTGAGACACCCCTAAATCATGTGCGATTGAGCTGAAACTTTGCACAGATCATTTTTTGGGGCAATAAACAGACTGTACATAATCGGTTCTTTAAATTCGATAATTGTTGTCTTCTCATACCTTCATTGCCTCTTATGGCGGGTTTACATTAGGGAGATCTATAGCTATAGATGGATTTATTCACGTGAAAATAGGTGTAAACGAGTGAGAATAAATATGACACACTTATTCGAGGTATATATAACTTGAATAAATTCAGCATATGTAAACGCTTGTGAATTTCTCACTGGTGAGAAATCACTAAAGTTGGATGTAGTTCTACTTTAGGTGAATAAATTCACCGAAAATATGAATATATTCATTATAGAAGTTCACGCTAGTGTAAACGGTTGATGCGATTTCTATAAATCTCATCATATTTCTTCACATGAATATATCACTGGTCTAAACCCACCCTTAGGCTAAGTCCCAAAAGGAAAGCAAGAATGCGCGTTAATATAATGTTTTCGAATACTTTCGAAAATGCTGGGAGAAGGCTAATTGGTCGATAGCTCTTTGAAGAAGAAGGATCTTTTCCGGGTTTTAGTATCGGGATCACTTTTGCCAACTTCCAACTCGAGGGGAAGTAGCCAAGTGATAGACATCTGTTGAAGACAGAAGTCATAATTTCATATAAGTTGTTACTAAGATGTTTCAACTCAATGTTAAATATGCCATCGAAGCCGGGGGCCTTCATATTCTTCAACGAGCGTATAACCGAGATAACCTCTTCAGTCGAGATGAATTCATTCTCTTGAGGTGCAGAGTGAATATTGCCAATAGCCCTTACGGTATCATTCACCGTAGCTTCAAATGGACTTGTAATGTTCTGGCCAAGATTGTGTGAACTAGCAAAATGGTTGCCAATTGCATTAGCCTTTTCGGCAGCAGTTATCAATCGTTCTGAATTTTCAGGTTGAAGAAGAGGAGGAATAGGATTAGAGTTGGTCTTGAGAATTTTAGCGAGCCTCCAAAATGGCTTGGAGTTGTTCGGAAGTTTACTAATATCTTTTGCGAATTTTTTGTTACGGAGATCAATCATTCTGATCTGGATAACCTTGGTTAACTGATTATACTGTCGTTTCCTCTCTCGAATACCAGTACGTTGGTACTGCCTTCGATAGAGGTTCCGAAGCCTAATGAAATGTTTAGTAATGGAATCAATTTGAACAGAGTCACTCACCTGAATCGTTTCCGGGATGTGGTTTTGGCGAGCCTCAATAACTGCAGTTTGAATAGAGCTGACTGTTGCTTCGATATCTTCTGGAGATTCAAGAGGCTGATCGGGATCAATGTTGTTGTCAATAAGCTGCTGGAATTCCACCCAATTCGCACGATGATAGTCCCGTCTACATTGTGGCCTCCTGACTGCGACATTCACTCCCAATTCAACCATCACTGGGAAGTGATCCGAACTCAACTTAAGGGCAATAGGATCACCGATGTGGCGATCCATGATGGTAATGAAGAAATCAATTATGGAATGTACTCCAGAACGAGAAATGCGAGTGGGGGTCGCTGGACTAAGAATCCTGTAGTGCTCACACTGTAGATCATCATTTAGAGTCACTCCATTTTGATTCCTCCTTTGGTTTCCCCAGGACTGATGTCGAGCATTAATGTCCCCGCCGATGACGTATTTCGACTGCCTTCGTGTTAGCTTGATGATATCGTTTTTAAGAAGCAACGCCGAGCCATCCCTGATTGACGTCTGTTTGGGATAGTAGACCGCAATCACGATAATAGGCCCAATCGATGTTGTGATTTCCGCCCCTATTGCTTCGATGATGTTTCAGGCACGGCAAAAGTCGATATCTGACGTTATTTCTGATGGCTAAGGCAACACCTCCTTCACCAGAACCAGTACGATCCATTCTCAACAGACGATAATTCGGAACCCGAAGGTTAATATCCGGTTTAAGATGCGTCTCGGTGATGATAGCTACGTCGATGCTGTTTGTCACTAATAAGTCAGTGAATTCGATGACCTTACTCTTGAGAGAGCAGGCATTCCAATTAATTAGCCTGCGAGATGACCGATCCATGGTTATAATAAAAATGTAGCATGACTTGTACTTGTTCCTGTTGGTTGCGACAACTTCTAGTCTGTCGATCTAGTTCAAGAAACAGGGTTGCTAGTTTTTGCATGCTATAAAGATCCTCAGTAGCAGAGGAATGAGGTGAAGGTTTTGGTGTAGGTGGTGAACCATTAGCTGCAACCTTAATATAGCTCGGTTGCTCCTTTTTTGGCTTTTCGCTAGAAGAGGCCATTTGGGGGCGACCTGTAGGGAGTTGAAGAGGAGGAAGAACAGGAATCGTACGAGAAACCATTGGAGGGAACTCTTTGTCAGTAAGTTCTGGAACCTTATTCCTATTCTGTGTTTTCTCAGTAGCTTGCTTCCGGATACGTTTAAAATCCGCTCGTTTTATACAGCTACGGCTGGTGGCTTGGTGACTTTCGCCACAGTTAACGCACTTGCGAGGTTTTTCCTCTGGAAGGCTGCAAGTGCTTGTTAGGTGGTCAGCAGCAGACTTGCCACAACAAGTTTCCATATGACAATTTCTTGTTCCGTGTCCGAAACCAAGGCAATTCGAACATTGCGTTACATCCCTATGTTGAGGTTTGAATCGGTCCCATTTTACCGAGATGTTGAAGATCTCACTGATTTCTCTCAGGCGTGTTATGGTGGCTGATCCTTTCTGGAAGTGGATCAGGTACAAAACATTGGAATACCCATTGTCTGGTGTTTTATGCCGAGTCATCCGATATACAGCCAACGGATGAATATTGTATGATTGTTCCAGATCTTTTTTAATATCCTCCAATTCAATAGCAGGAAGACCTCGCAACACCACCTTAAATGGTTTTTCAGACGGCGTATCGTGAGTGTAAAACTCATGATTTTTTTGATTCCAGGTATGATCCAATTATTTTATATTGCTCCAGCTTGGGACTAGTGATTTTAATCTCGATGCTGCATATTTTAAAAACTGGCTGCAATTTCAGCGCCAGCAGTTCAGACCTCAAAGTTCCTATGTCTTTCGATGTTGTGAAATAAGGTGGTACTTTCGCCTTTTCCTCAACATTCACTTTCTCGGTAGTTGGTTCCTCCTCGATATGGCCATCCAATAAAGCATAGCGGTTTCTTTCTAATATTGGCTCCTTGCCGGTGTCCGATCGATGTCGTTTGTTGGTGCCATGTGGTATGCCTGGGTCGGTTGACCGGGTTTTCCCCATTATTGTAGTCCTCAAGGGCAGACAGGTGGTTGATGAATCGCAGGTAAACAATCTGAAAAGAGAAATAAATAGCTTTTAAAAATCAGGTAATGAATAGAGCTCCAAACACGTCCGTCTCTGTCGACGGTCGGAGTGGAATGAGTGAGTGGGTTTACGAGCGGCGCTCGCTTATATACCGATTGTTGATTTCAATAGCCTGTTTTGGAAGCAATTTTAAGGCTATTGAATCAAGTTTTTGGATGAAAAAGTAACAAGTATATAACGCGTAGACATTTTATCTTTCGAATGAAGTGTTTATCATATCATTTCGTTCAGTTGTTTAGAAGCTATTAACGCTCGGTCTCCGGCGTATCGCTTTCGTTTTCGAAACTTTGATTTTACACCCCAGTATATCCTACATCAAAAAATATTGGAATAATGACAAATCTTCGTACCCAAAATATGGTACAGATTAATAAACAGACAGGACAATCAAAAAGATCGAAAAAACGGTACTGTCCCGTTCAAAACGGTATACCTATGCAACATCCCCCTCATTATAAACAACGGAGTTGTTTAGAGGATGTCGTTGATTTTCGATATCGGACGTAAAAAGCACTTTTCTATAATTTGATGATTATATTACTATAATGATTATATTGTGGAGATAACTGGAAGCCGAAAACGGATTGTGACTTGTCTTAAAAACCATGACCAAAGTGTTTGTGACAAGAAATCCTTTTCGAAATAGAAACAGAAACGGAGTATTGGCAGTTAAATATAATGACACAGCACCTCGCTGGCTGCGGAGTGCATTGGACATTTCAGAACGGATGCTGAGTTATTTTGGAAACATAATGTAATATGACTCAACAATGACAGGCATGTTGCGAAACAGCCACCCCCGCCACAGCCACAATTGAACGGAACTGGAACAGTGCAGGAAATGGATCACACATTACTAAGCATTTCTCATTCTGTATATTATTTTCGCAGTTCCACTGTTGTCAAATATTAGGAAATGTGTGACTCCAGAAATTCGGAAATCTATTATTAGTCAAAATGAAAATGAAATTTTTGACTCGATTATTATCCCAGCATTTCATTGCAAATAAATGAAAATTTGGCTTTTTTTTTCGTTGAGGCCATAATCTATATATAAAAAAATCTCGATGTTCGTGGTCGAACTCCTCCGAAACAGCTCGACCGATTTTGATGAAATTATGCACAAAAAACTTGGTAGGCATGAGAATAGGACGTAAACTATACGTGATACCGCTAGGGCACCGATTACCGAATGTTTAATACCCATTAGGGTGGCCCTATTCAGAAAAAATCAAAATAACGTTTTTTGTATTATTTCCCTTAAATTTGGCATAATAATACATACAACCTCAAAAGTTCACCCCCATCACTTATTTTCAATCACGATTTTTGTACTTTGGTATATACAATATCCAGCTAATCGAGAACAGTTTTTCAGAGAGAACGAATTTTTTTACGTTACTAAATGACAGATGGCGCTACACTCGCTTCATCAAACTTTCATTCACTCATGTGCTAATAACTTCAATTAGGCCAAAGCCATGCAAATTGCCGGCGAGCTGGAAAACATAATGAATTATTGAAATTCTTCAAATCATAAATGCTCGAATCGCAAAGTAACAATCACGTTAATGTCATCAAGAAACACCGGCTGGAGAACACGTGTATACATTAAATGTGTATGCTGTTGAAAACATTGGTGGGATCATGGTAGACAACTGCACAGCGACGCGAGAAATTGTGATTCGAAGAAGAAACAATAATCTGGAGTTCATCGTTGACACACACCGTTCAAGCGACGCTCTCCATGTTCTTCTTCAATAGTACTAACGTTCCTAACGTTCACCATCTCAACGTAGAATTACTTGCGAACGACAGAGAAGAAGAGAGCGAACGATTGCGATTCTAGACAATCAAAAATGGTGTGAGGAAAAATACACTCACTTGCGAGACGCTATCAGGAGCAACGCCAACACAGCCTTTGCTTTTGTCAGGTATAAACGCATGCATTTTCATGACCGTGTGTTCGAACAAAACATAAATGAAATGAAGACTGACGAAGCGCCCCGCGTGGTTTGGGCACTTTCTTTTCTTAAAAAATAAAACACACCCTTTCCACGAATTCGGTTCCACACCTCGCTGGATGTATTCGGTTGGATGGCAAAAGCGAGGATTATGAGGTATGCTCATTTTTAATTTGGGTAGCCGACAAAATACGCCCTGAGAAAATCGATAGTGTGATCTCCTAAAACATTCCAGATACGTCTACTGATGAACTTCGATCTGATGAAATTCGATCGAGTCAAAATTACCCGAATCGATTGCAATATCGCATTCTGTCATGCGTTCTACTTAAATCTTTAAGTCCACCAACCTTGAAACGCGATGCGATAAAGACATCATTGAGCTTCGTGTTCCATTTCTGTGAAGCGAAAATTGTTATGAATTTTTGTGTGCAATAAACACACTTTCAAAACAATAATTATAAATGAAAATTGGTTCAGTGCCATATTCGCCATAACTGAACAAAACATTCAATGCTCATATTAACGTTCAGTTCTGTAGTTCGATGAAAATTTTGTTTATTTAATTTGTCTACTTTACGACAAAAATATGTTTCTATTTTCACTTTACACTTAACGTTCGAAAGAACAAACATGTCAGATTCGTTGATGAAATACGTCGAATTAACAAAAGGAACGGCTTGAGATTTTTAAATTTTTGTCGGTGGCCATCGACTTGGAGCTCCATACAGGGTTTTCCAACTTTAAATTCCGAAAGTGAATTGAAATAAAACACACTTACAATTCGAATTTCGATGAAACTTTTATTTCAAATTAAAGTTTGGTTTATGCCATTATGTGTGAAACACAACATCATTCAAATGTCCACCTAGGGCTTCCTCGCACACCTTGATCCGGAACAGGTAATTTTCGATGCCTTTTCGGCACATATGGGGCGGTATCTCGGTCATAACTTCACGAATGTTGTCTTTCAAATGTTCAAGAGTTTGCGGAGAGTTAGCATAGACACGGTCTTTCGCATAACCCCACAAAAAAAAGGCTAGCGGGTTCAAATCGCATGATCTGGACGGCCAATTGGCATCACCAAAACGCGAAATTATGCGTCCCTCAAGTTTCGTTCGCAATATGGCCATATTCGGTCGTGTTGTGTGGCACGTGGCGCCGTCCTGCTGAAACCACATGTCATCCATATCCATATCTTCAATTTGTGGCAAAAAAAAAAATCGGTTAACATGCGGCCATAGCGCTCACCATTCACAGTTACCGTCTCGCCGTCCTCATTTTCAAAGAAATACGGCCCGATGACTCCACCAGACCATAATGCGCACCAAACAGTGACTTTTGGCGGATGCAATGGCCTCTCAATAATCACGTGTGGATTTTCTGTGCCCCATATACGGAAATTTTGGGTGTTCACATAGCCACCGAGCTCGAAATGTGCCTCATCGCTGAAGAAAATTTGATGCGAAAATTCAGCATTTTGCTGCTGTTGTTCGTTCACCCAATCGACGTATGCCCGACGCATTCCATGATCACCACGCTCTAATTTTTGTACCAGTTGGACTTTATATGGATGTAGGTGCAAGTCCAAATGCAAAATTCGCCACGATAATGTGTTTGACAAGCCCTATTGCTGAGCACGCCGTGGAATCGAAACATTTGGGTCATCCTCCACACTGGCAGCAACAGTAGCAATATTTTCGGCCGAACGCACATTACGATGATGCACAGGTTTCACAATATCCGCTACGGATCCAGTTTGTTCGAATTTACGCACTACATTAGCGATTGTGTTCTATGTAGGCCGTCCATGACGACCAAAATCCGTCCGAAATGCTCGAAAAACATCTGCCGGTTTTTCATCATTTTTATAGTATAATTTAACAAAATTAACACGTTGTGCGATGCTAAAACGATCCATATTGTAAAATGGCAGACATTCAACTAACGATATGACGCTTTGGATGACAGCTATGTCAAACGGTTGTCAGCGCAGGGCTGTATACTTTCGGAAGCCCGAAATGGAAAACCCTATACCTTGGTATGTCAAACATAAGATCGTTAAAAGATTTAAACACACTTACAATACATCAGTTTTTTTTTCATTTAGCAATCAACATATTCACTAGAATTAATTTTTATGGCAGAACAACGTTTGCCGGGTCAGCTAGTAACGTCATAATATGAATCTTCGACTGAGCAACAAATAGGACTTCAAGGCGACAAATAGGGCTTGAGGGTTTTGGAATGAAAGAATTCTGATAAAGACGACTTTTCCTGATTTGCTGTTTTACCAATCCAAATCCGGACAAAGTCAATTAATGCTCAAATCAACTCACATGACTTGTCGCTTTCTTAGAAGTGAGCCACAGCTGTTTTCTCTCCTTCTCACTGTTCTCCAAAGCGGCCAAAGATCCGTCAGTCAGCATAAGCATAAGCCGTATGCAATTGTACAAAACAACACCCCACACACCGTCGACGGCTCATCATGTTCTTTTTTTTCAGTTCATTTTTTTCCCTTTCTGAACGATCATCCGTCGGTATCATGCTGAGCACGAGGATGAGGATGTAAATGGTTCAAAACGTGTACTAATTATTTAAAATTTAATGGAAACACTTGATGCCAGCTTAGCGTTATGCTCTGACCCGGCGCAACATCGATCCTGGTGCTGCTTGCCGTTGTGGAAGATTTTCTCCCCCTTCCTTTCCAACCGGGACAAGATTTTCGTGATTTGTGTCATTTATGAGCTCCCGGAGTGTATGTTGAACATGAGCACGATTCCAACATTTGGTGGCGGTACGGCAAGATAGTAGTGGCCCCCAAATGGCAAACGGTGTCTGGCTCATATCCTGTGAACTAGCGTTTACGATACAACCTCCTTGAAGCCCCATGGTGAATTAACACCACAAAAATGTGACTTTACCAAAGTACCTACTTTGAAGGCTGTACAACGCGCTCGAGGATGTCTGAAAATGTAATTACATTTATTCGGCTGAACTGGGTTCTGTGTGGGATGTATGTAAATAGCGAACACTCGACACAAGAACCACTTGGGTTGACGGTGATGGTTTTGGGTACGACATTGGATGATCACTCTTGGGAATTTGAAGAGCGGAGCACAGCGGAAGAGTGGGAAACTATTGCAACTGAGAAATTCAAGATGTTTGGTGCTATCGAAAAGTTGAATCGAAATAAAATCTTAAAAAAGGAAACGCTGCACGGATGGTGTCATGCTTCATGTTTCTTTAAATCTAAATTAATTATTTTAAGTACGGTTTATTGCGAACGGACAGTTTTAGATTTGAAAAGTTCTGCATGTTCTGCAGTTCTGCAGAGCTGCATCTATAAGTTAAGCTGTAACTAATGCCCCATTCCATGAGGTTGTGCAGCAAAGAACCAAATTTCAAATCAAGACTTAGGAGAAAACAACGTTATCTGAATGAGCAGTAGGAATAACATAAGTTCTTTAAAACGAATTTAATTTTCATGCACCAACCTTTGAGAGAGGCGAGTAAAAAAAACTACATAATTAGGTTTAAAATATTTTAGCAAAATAATGAATTTTCTTTTCAGAATTATTGATTGTATTTGTTTTTTATAGCTTACATGGTTTCGAGACCAAGAGCGCTACGTTTTGTTATACTTTTATTGAAAGCTGAGGTTTTTTAAATAACATATCCAAAAATGAGAGGGGCGTTTTTTTTCGTTTTTGAGTTATGATTTTTCAAAGGTTAGATGGTTGCTATAGCTTAATAAAAGGTGTGTCACATCAAATTGCATCACGGAAAAAACGCTGTAGAAATTCGCCCAGTAGACCGATCCTTTTGAAAATTTTAGACAGTAAAATAAAAACTATTAAACAACTTTTAGCATTTACTTTTTATTCATACTTCGAGCCCAAGCCCGTATGCTCGTACCTTCCTCTTTACCCCGTCCATAAGGTTCTGTACAACGTCAGTTTGTAGTTTTTTTTTGAACAGAAATCCATTTTCTCTTGAAGTCCGCCTCCGATTTGACAACTTTTGGGTTCTTCCGGAGGGCCTGCTTCATAATCGCCCAATATCTCTCTATTGGGCGAAGCTCCGGCGCGTTGGGCGGGTTCATTTCCTTTGGCACGAAGGTGACCCCGTTGGCTTCGTACAACTCCAACACGTCCTTTGAATAGTGGCACGAAGCGAGATCCGGCCAGAAGATGGTCGGGCCTTCGTGCTGCTTCAATAGTGGTAGTAAGCGCTTCTGTAGGCACTCCTTAAGGTAAAACTGCCCGTTTACCGTGCCGGTCATCACGAAGGGGGCGCTCCGCTTTCCGCAAGAGCAGATCGCTTGCCACACCATGTACTTTTTGGCAAACTTGGATAGTTTCTGTATGCGAATCTCCTCCGGAACGCTGAATTTGTCCTCTGCGGAGCAGAACAACAGGTCCGGCAGCTGACGAAAGTCCGCTTTGACGTAGGTTTCGTCGTCCATTACCAAGCAATGCGGCTTCGGTGTACAGCTTCTGGGCTCGCGTCTTCCCCACCATGTTTTGCCTTTCGTCGCGGTTAGGAGCCTTCTGAACATTGTATGTACGCAGGCCCTCCCGCTGCTTGGTCCGCTGGACGAATGAACTTGACAAATTCAGCTTATTGGCGACATCCCGGACCGAACTTCTCGGATCTCGTCTAAACTGCTTAACTACGCGCTTGTGATCTTTTTCACTGACGGAGCATCCATTTTTGCCGTTCTTCACCTTTCGGTCGATGGTTAGGTTCTCGAAGTATCGTTTTAGTACTCTGCTGACCGTGGTTTGGATGATTCCCAGCATCTTACCGATGTCCCGATGTGACAACTCCGGATTCTCGAAATGAGTGCACAGGATTAATTCACGACGCTCTTTTTCGTTCGACGACATTTTTCCAAATTTACGAAAAATTGACAGTGAAGCATGGCCAACGTGATCTATACACTCTTATCTGATTTTAAAGCGAAAGTTGAAGATATAATTCCTAAAAATTAAATTTCTACAGCGTTTTTTCCTTGATGCAATTTGATGTGCCACACCCTTGAAACAGAAAATAGGAACATGAAAAATGTTTTTTTAAGTGTAATATTTTTAAAAAAAGAATAGATCATTGGCTTCAATTTGAAATGTCGATCATTTTAATCCGTCCCGTAGATCAAAAGTAACGAATTTTTGAAAAAAGTCATTTTTGGAAAAAAAGGGGAAAAGTTTGATTTTTGGATCACCCTAAAATAGGAATGGGCACCCTAATGAAAAAAAAAAAAAAAATACAGGTCTAATGTTTTGCGATAAAGAACAAAATTACCACTTTTCACGAAAATCTGAGAATCACTTCACTCTGTCCAACTTCTGCTTTCAAATTTCTTATAAGACCACCTTGAATATATTTCGTTGTAACTCTAACACTTGAAATTTCAACAAGATATTTTCACAGATTGTTGAACGCTTAAAATTAAGTATATTTAACGTCAATTTCTATAAAAAGAGTCATTTGTATATTTATTGGGCCCAAATATGATGATTCTGATCTGTCCAGTTGCTATAAGATCATTTCAAAATTTCCAAGTATTATCAATGAAAAATTCAAAACCATTGACAGATTCACATGTCAATAATTGGTAATTCAGTAATAGTGAAATATCTCTTATTTCGTCTGTCTGTACGTGAGACGATTTAACGGAAACAAAAATCAGCCAAGTATGTTTTAAAAAAACATATGAAGACGAACAACTCGTCTTTTTGTTTTGTCTATACTGAGAACAAAATTCAAAAAGTGAATTTTTTTTTCAAGTTCTAATTTATGTTTCATTCCTTTCTGTTGATGCATTTCATCACGAAACGAGTAGTAATTAGTTCACAAACAGTAGCTGTTTGCAATAAAGTGATGCGATATATTATCCCTCAATTTCCACTCGCAATCATTTCGAAAATGGCATTTTGATTGCCCGGGATTGTTAACCATCCTTCCCATCCCACTTTCGTAAGCCTTTATTGCTCTCTCCGACCCTCTCCAATTACCATTTGGACTCTCATTACTGCCACTTCCGGCGATGATGGCAGGAATATCATTTCGGACGATATATATGAGCTATTTGTCGGATAACATTCTTGCGTGGGCGAAATGGGTTTTTACGGATTGTTAAGCCCGAACACCCAACACAACCCCGAGCTTGGAATGGTTCTGCTTTGACTGTTTTTATTCTACAACGAGGTTAGACACTAGATGACTTCACTGGCATCAGATTGTTCGATAATTGGCTTCTTCCATAATGTATGTATTACCCACCAAATGCATCAATCCTGTAGCAGCGATTCCATTGTTCGTGGAGCCTTCGGCAGAGTGTTGAGTAGGCATCAGCCACTAATTACGCTCTGCCACATTCATTAAAAAGTACTTCGGTCCAGCATTTTCGTAGTCGAACGTTCAAATTAGGCAAAATAGCTGCCGCCGCCAGTCTGTGGTCTGTTTGAAAGATAGAGAGAGGGAGGGTGAACATATCGAAACACATAGGTGAGGTAGCGGCGTTGTAAAATCCTGCAAATTCAGGAAAACATACAGAACAAAAAATAAGACGGTGCACGAACTGTGAACGAGCGTTAATGATTATGAGTTATTATGTTTTATTTATTGCTCAGGGATGGATAAAATTACTCCGCTGTCGCCATCAGTCAACCGGCTGCTGATACGAATGAGCGGTCCACGACAGATGATTGACGCGAGATTAGCCTGGTTTACCGTGGGTTGCTCGAGGTGGCGGTTAGCTGCAAATTGGCGCAGCCCGATTTCGTATTGACAGGAAATCGCCGTATCCCATTTTTCGAAACACAGTTAACACCATATGGCCCCTCAAGAAGCTAAATTCCAATGGAGTTCTGTACACTACTCAAGGAATGCCTTCGATTTATGGAACATTACCTGTGCCCTCAGCCTTTCTGACTCATACCTACGCAAGCGTCTATCTTTTGCTATCGGAATGATTACATGCCAAAATGACTATCCCATCGGCTGTTCCCGGACAGGCTTTACAACCGGCAATCACAAAATGAAATAAATTGTAAACGAATCCGGCCAAATCTTCAATTGCAGGGAAACAAATCCTTGCTGCTGCTGTATTTTTTTATTTGCTATTCTTATCGCACATTTTTCCCTCTTATCCAGAACGCTTCGCAGTTGGGCAATTCGCTTCGGCAATGAACATACGGTCGACTTTCGGCATTACTTTTTTTTCTTCCTTCTCCCAAAGCCTACCTCCAATAACTGCTTCTTTTTACGATTTTTATTATTTGTTATCCAAACATTCACCGCACCGCCAGCGCGGGAAGAAAACTTCACAGTTCGTTGCGAAACGTTCGGAGCTTTATTTATTTATAATTTTATAGATTGGATATTTTATAGCCTCGAGAATTGCTTTCTAGCCAGAAGGGCTGCACGATTGGCGATGGTTCGGATGCGATATCCGTCCCGGGAACGAAACTCCGCAAAGCAAGATTCGAATTGGCGGATTAAGAATTGAAGGGGAGTCAAATTGAACCAGGCTGCTAAGCGTACGGATCGGATCGATTAAAAGTCAATTGGGTATTTGCCTCGCGGAGAAGGCCAAAGCAGACGAGTTAATAATTATTTAAATTCTCAAATTTGGGCGTTTGGACCGATTGAAGCGATTGGAGAAAATTAGAGTTAGCCTGGGAAGCTAACCTGATGATCTGAGAATGAAACGCAAGGCTCTGCGAAATGCCAGACATAAAATTGCCAATTGACATGAACTCTGCTGCTATTCTGCGGAACCTTCTCGCCAACGTGGACTATTTTATTGTTGGATAAATCATCACGAGTTTATCACGAACTAATAATCATAAACTTTCGAACAGCTAGAGCTTAATGAAATGCTTCGACGCTAGAATAGTGTTTAAAAATACACCATTCCAGAGCTATGTCGGAAACATATTACACGCATGTGGTATCTTTCAGCTGACTGTTATATCCTGGTTTGACATCTTCCATTGAATTCGAAATACATCCGTTATAATACGCACAGAAATCAGGACAGGCAATTACGCAGCTGAATTTCCTGGCACGAAACGAAAAGTGATTTCTAAAAAAAAGTTTACAAAGCGATCAAGTTCATTGTTAAGCGAGCTTTGTTCAGATTTTTCTCAAGTAGCCAATTCAAGAACCCAATCAGGAAAATTACAGAGTTATTAGGCTCGAAGGTCTGCAAACGACATACAACCGTGTCTGAGGAATCAAAGCACAAACTTTTGCCCGAGGCTTTCGTATCTTGCTTTGCATATTAACATTCTCATTTCAAGCACAATCGAAATATTTTTTACGAATACAGCCACTCCATGCCAAACCGATATAGTGGTTATCCGATTCGCGTGAAAATGTGGTAGTTTTGTTCTTTATCGCAAAACATTAGACCCATATTTTTTTTTAATTTTTCCAGTAGGGTGATCATTTCCATTTTAGGGTTGTCTGAAAAATCTACTTTTTCCTCTTTTTTTCAAAAATGACTTTTCATAACTTTTGAACTACTAGGCCGATTCAAATGATCGACATATCGAATTAAAGCCAATCACTTCCTGTTTTTTTTTGAAAAAATACTACACCTGCGAAAAAATTCGAATTATGTTCTCATTATTATTGATTGTATTCGTTTTTTATTGTTTTCATAGTCTCGGAACCGAGGGCGCCATATTTTTTTTCTGAAAAGCTGAGGATTTTTCATATAACATATGTCAAAACCAGAGAGGAGCTTTACTCCGATTTTGAGTTATGATTTTTCAAAGTTAACCGATGGTCCAAAAAATCATTTTTTTCCGAAAATGACTTTATTCCAAAATTTATTACTTTTGAATTACTGGACCGATTGAGATGATCGATATATCAAATTGACACATTTGCCAATGCCAATTTCTAGTCACATGCATCCAGTCTAGTCGCATAGAAATATTGAACGAAGACAGAAAACATGTTCACTTTGGAAATTCATGACTGAAAAACAATAAATAACACATCTCTGATTTTTGGATATGTTATGTAAAAAAAACTCAGCTTTCAAGAATAAATATAAAAAATATATAGCATCCTTGGTCCCGAAACCATCTTCTTCATCTTGGATGGCACCAACGTTCCCAGTGAAACTTTTGCCTTCTCAGCGTAGATATTACTTGGGTCATTTTTATTAGTAATACGTTTCGTCACTAAGTTGGTTAGAGGAGCGGTATATGAAAACAGTACGGAAGAAAGCAGAAGGGGAATTATTTGCTTGTAGCGTGAAAGAGACAGACTGATCACGAGCGAGCTTCGGCACTAGCGTATTGTGTTTTGTTTACAAACAAAACACAGTAGACTTCCAAGATGGCTGAAGAGTGGTTTTAGCAAGTTGGCCCACCTTAGGATATACTTCTAGGCGCCTTGTGCCGGATAACACGCCTAGAATGTATACTGGAATTGCAAGCTCATAAATACGCGTGAGCACAGTGCAAGTCGGAAGAAATTTCTTTGACGAAAAATCCCCCGGCCAGAACAGGAATCGAACCCGAACTCCCTGCATGATAATGTGTGACGCCAACCAATCGCCCACGGGAGCACGAAACCATGTAAGCTATTAAAAACAATGAATAATTACGAAATCAAAATCCATTTTTTTTCGCAAGTCCAATATTTTTCAAAAAAGACTATCTAATTGGCTTTAATTTTATGTGTCGATCATCTGTATCGGTCCAGTAGATCAAAAGTTATGAACTTTTGTATTGGAAAAAAGAGGAAAAAATTGATTTGTCGAACCATCGGTTAACTTTGAAAAATCATAACTCAAAAATGAAATTAGACGCCTCTCTGGTTTCGATATGTGTTATGTGAAAAATCCTTAAACACAAAAAAAATAGTGTTAGTGTTATGTTATAGGGAATATTCCAGACGCAATCCAAACTGTTTGATTATGCTATTTAAATGACTATGGGACCCATGATATAAATAGGACACGAAGTGTTCAAAACAGTGAGGGTCTCCGTAGCCTCAACGGTTGCGCGTTCGCTTATTAAGCGAACGACCAGGGGTTCAATCCCTGGACCCTCTATTGGTTGATCTTCTAATAGGCCTTTTTCAAAGCTAGAGGCGAATGAACTTCTTAGTTTAAAGTCTCTATAACACAAAAAATCAATCAATCAATCAATCAGAACAGTCAGTTGCAAGAAACCTTCTATCAGTATACATCGAGCATTTGACTACAGTGTGTCGGACAGAACATTAAGACCACTGCTTGCTCAAGCAAAAAAAAAAGAAGATGACAAAACTTTGAAAAAAATAGAATAGTCCAATCCAGTGCTTCAATCCATTTATAATAATTTATTTGCAGATAGTCATCCATGAAGAATGCATTTTAAGCATACTTAACAACTAAAATGACGCGACGAAATTAAGTACCAGTTCCTCGTTCCGACTGTATCGATTGTTGGTTCGAATGATTTCTGAAGGAAATTGATTGTTTATCGGTGGTATTTTGTGTTTTTCGTATCCTTGTAAGTATGTATCACGTGAACAAGAAGTATGTAAGGTTTTAATTCTCGAATTCTAGTTACAGGCAACGGAAAATGGGTCGCGCGCAAAAGATAAGTCGAAGATTAAGCAGCAACTGTGGGATAGAATCCAAGCTTGCTGGTGGAATCAATGCCGAACCGGGTGCGTGATGTGATGCGTAACATAGGTTACACGATCAAGTACTAACCCCAGAAGCTTTTCACGGTATGAATTTTCTTGTTTTTATTTTTTTACCATGTACTTGAAAACCGATCTTTATTTTTTGTCGCGTCATTTTAGTTGTTAAGTATGCTTAACACGCATTTTTTTTAATGAATGACTATTGTTTTAACCTAAACTGACCAGACGTCCCGCATTTCAACAAAATGTCCCGCGTAAGATTACGTCCCGCGAAACGTCCCGCATTTGGCAAAAGAAACGAAAATGTCCCGCGATATCAATATATTTGAATATTACAATTTGATCATGTTGATTTTATTAAATGGATGAACCACAAAAAAACTTTTATTTGACGAACTGTTCAATAGATCTTCCAATGCATCCAAAGATTAATACGTTGAGCTGGTTTCATCGCACCTACAGTGGACTTTTTGTTTAGAGAGTGTGAAATGGAAACGTCAGCAACAAAATTAGAAAATGTTTTTTATAAAAGTCTCCTATTGATCCGCAGGGACCAACGTGAGTCAGACGAAAAGTTCATCATTGGTCCCCTAGCTCGATCAGGGCTTAATGTGTTAAATAAGCCGGAATAACTAGCGTTTTAGTTCATAACTAGTTTTTTAGTTCATAGTTCTAACTGTGATGTATTTTCCCTCTGTGAAACATGGCTTTCTTCAGCCGACGAGCTGAATTTCCACGATTTCAACATTATTCGCCTCGATCGAAATGACTCGTTTGGTGGCGTACTATTGGGGATCAAAAAATGTCACTCCTTCTATAGAGTCACTCTCCCATCGATGATAGGCATTGAAGTTGTCGCTTGCCAGACACAAATCAATGGCAAAGACTTCTGCATTGCCTCGATATATATTCCTCCAAGAACCATGGTCGGCCGCCATCAGTTTTTTGATATCATCGCGGCATTGCCGGAGCCGCGGCTAATCTTAGGTGACCTCAACTCCCATGGAACAGCATGGGGGTCACACTATGATGACAGCCGTGCCACGTTGATTTATGATCTGTGCGACAACTTCAACATGACAGTTTTAAATACAGGGGAAGCAACTAGGATAGCCAACCCTCCTGCACGGGCAAGTATGCTAGACATATCACTTTGCTCTTCTTCATTATCCCTGGATTGCACGTGGAAGGTAATCCAAGATCCCCACGGTAGTGATCACCTGCCAATAATTTTATCGATCGCCAATGAATCAGGTTCTCGTGAGTCAGTCGATATTGCGTATGATCTCACGAAAAATATTGACTGGAGAAAATTTGCAGAAATAATATCTGAAGCACTTGTTTCAATGCATGAACTTCCTCCACTCGAAGAGTATAACTTTATATCGAGTTTGATTTACGAAAGCGCACTTCAAGCTCAAAAGAAACGTGTTCCTGCTACCACTTTCCGACGTCGTCCTCCATCACTTTGGTGGGACAGGGAGTGTTCAAAGGTCTACCTTGAAAAATCATCCGCTTTCAAAAAATTCAGGAAAACTGGATTAGTGGAATGGTTTCGAAAGTACCAAGCTCTAGAAGCCAAACTAAAAGGTTTGATTAAAGCAAAAAAGCGTGGATATTGGCGGAAGTTCGTCAATGGTTTGTCAAGGGAGACAGCTATGAGCACTCTTTGGAATACGGCTAGGAGAATGCGTGGCCGGAACCATACAAATGAAAGTGAGGAATACTCTGACCGTTGGATTTTCAAATTTGCAAGAAAGGTTTGTCCCGATTCCGTTCCTGCACAAAACGTCGTACGCGACATTCCGCTCCAAGGCGATTATGAGAATTTTTCGATGGTAGAATTCTCAATTGCACTTCTCTCATGTAACAATTCAGCTCCGGGGTCGGACAAGATTAAATTCAACTTATTGAAGAATCTTCCCGACTTGGCAAAACATCGTTTGCTGAACTTGTTCAACAAGTTTCTGGAGCTGAATATAGTCCCGCATGACTGGAGACAAGTGAGAGTGATAGCCATACGAAAACCCAATAAGCCGGCTTGCGATCACAATTCGTATAGGCCGATTGCAATGTTATCCTGTATTCGTAAATTGTTAGAGAAAATGATTCTACTTCGTTTGGACAAGTGGGTTGAAACGAACAATTTGCTGTCAAATACGCAGTTTGGCTTCCGCCGAGGTAAAGGGACGAACGATTGTCTCGCGCTGCTATCTTCTGAAATCCAAATCGCATTTGCTCGCAAAGAACAAATGGCTTCCGTTTTTCTCGATATCAAAGGGGCATTTGATTCAGTTTCCATGGAAATTCTCTCAGAGAAACTTCATAATCGTGGACTTTCACCAATTCTGAATAATTTCCTGTACAATTTACTCTCAGAAAAGCACATGTTTTTCAATCATGGCAGCTTGAAATCTTCTCGTTACAGTTTTATGGGCCTCCCACAAGGCTCCTGCCTAAGCCCCCTCTTGTACAGTTTTTACGTCAATGATATAGATGATTGTCTAACTAGAGATTGCACGTTGAGACAACTTGCAGACGATAGAGTTATTTCCATCACGGGTACTAATCCCGTCGTTCTGCAAAAATCCTTGCAAGATACCCTGAACAACCTGTTCACGTGGGCTCTAAAGCTGGGTATCGAATTCTCTACGGAGAAAACCGAAATGGTCGTTTTTTCTAGGAAGCACGAACCCGCCCAATTCCAGCTTCACCTATCCGGCAAAACGATCAAGCACTCGATGTTTTTCAAATACCTTGGAGTATATTTTGACTCTAAATGTACCTGGGGAATACACATTGCGTATTTGAAACAGAAATGCCAGCAAAGAATCAATTTTCTCCAAACAATAACCGGAACATGGTGGGGTGCCCATCCAGGAGACCTCATTCAGTTATATAAAACAACGATATTATCAGTGTTAGAATATGGCAGTTTTTGCTTCCGATCAGCTGCCAGGATTCATATTCTCAAGCTGGAGAGAATACAATATCGTTGCTTGCGTATAGCCATGGGGTGTTTGCATTCGACACATACGATGAGTCTCGAAGTTTTGGCAGGAGTACCCCCGCTTACTCTTCGGTTCACAGAATTATCCTACAGATTTCTCATCCGTTGCAAGATCATGAATCCATTGGTGATTGATAACTTCGAAAATCTACTCCAACTGACTCCTCAGTCAAGTTTTATGTCTCTATACCATGAGTACCTTACCCATGAAGTGCACCCTTCACCGGGCATCTCCAACCAAGTTTGCTTCCCATACTTTTGCAATTCCTCTGTCAATTTTGATCTGTCCATGCGACAAAAGATCCATGGAATCCCAGATCATCTACGCTCCGATTACATTCCGGAGATATTTTCGGCAGAATATGGGAAAGTTAGATCTGATAAAATGTTCTTTACTGACGGTTCATGCATAAACGGGTCCACTGGCTTCGGCATCTTCAATGAAAATTCCAGTGCCTCTTTCAAACTCAAAGATCCTTGTTCCGTGTATGTCGCTGAACTGGGTGCGATATATTACGCATTAGGGATCATTGAAACATTGCCCATCGACCACTATTTTATTTTTTCAGACAGTCTCAGCTCAATAGAGGCAATCCGCTCAATGAAAGTTGATAAACGCTCATCTTATTTCCTAACAAGAATAAGACATCTATTGAGTGTTTTGGTCGAAAAATTATTCAAGATTACCTTAGCATGGGTTCCCTCTCATTGCTCGATTCCGGGGAATGAGAAAGCGGACTCGCTAGCTAAGGTGGGCGCTTCAGAAGGCACACTTTTTGAAAGGCAAATTACTTATAACGAATTTTTTCACATTCCTCGTCAGGACACACTCGTTAGTTGGCAGCGCATGTGGAGTGAAGATGAGTTCGGTCGTTGGTTACACACGATTATCCCTAAGGTTTCGACAAAAGCTTGGTTTAAGGCATTGAATGTCGGTCGTGATTTCATTCGCGTGATATCTCGGCTTATGTCCAATCACTACAACCTAAACGCGCATCTCTATCGAATTGGGCTCGCAGCAAACAATCTTTGTGATTGTGGCGATGGCTACCACGACATCGAGCATATTGTCTGGTCGTGTATCCGGTTCCATGCTGCTCGCTCTCAGCTCTCTAGAGCACTGAGAGCAAAAGGCAGACAATCGGATATCCCCGTCCGGGATATCTTAGGTAGCCGTGATCCTGATCTTCTGCTTCATCTATACCTGTTCCTCAGAAACGCCGATGTCAACGTTTAATGATGTTTCCTTCTTTGTGTCCCTGTTTCGTATCCCTCCTATCCGATCTATAAACTTTTACTTAGTCGCGGCAATACATACACACACTCTTTACAGATACACGGGCCAAAGGTTGTGCAGTCCACTGATCATTCAACAAGAGCCAAAGGTTGTACCGCTTATGACAACTCTACACGGGCTGATGATTGCGCCGGCTAGTGACCATTCTATCCTGGATTCCTCGAGTCGAGAAAGACGCACCACGCTAGATATGGGGTACAGACTAGGGGGGCGTTGCTGATTAATGGTCAGCTGCATCCCAATAGGAAGTATCCCGTGTCGGGCACAGGTACAGATCATTGAAGACAGCAACATCACAATTACGAAAACACTTGTAATACTAACCTCGAGCCAACCGCGAGTAATCGGTTACATATTACTAACATAGTTATAAGGCAAACATTGTCGAAATATTGAACTCCCGGCCCCGTCAGGTTGACGCCATATGAGCCTTAATAAAAATATATATTTTGGATAAAAAAACAAAACTAGCGTATACAGGACAGGAAGAGACAGGATTGTTTGATGAAGTATCGTAAATGAAACGCTTGGCGGCCTTACGGAAGTTGGCCAGAACCCCAACTATGGCCGATGAGAAGATGTATGTCAGCGTGTTCTTTTACCTTTTCGTGGCTTGGGTGGTCGGCTGTCTCTCCATTTTGGCCATTCGCCGAAAAAGTTTTCTATCAGTCGCAGCTGGGGGATGTTGGGAAAGTTGGCGGTTTATCTCCAGCCGATCCATCCTCCAGTGATCTTTTGGCATAATGGGCTGAACCCAGGTTCGACCACATCACTTTCGCAACTTCCGGCAAGCACTTCGTACTGTATATCTCCCAGTTTACCATATGACTCGAAAGAAGAGCGGCTTGGACATTCCCTTCTCGTTTGTCAGAGAATGACCTTCTTGGAGAACTTGATATGTGTGATATATTCGTCGCCATCACTTATCTGGGGAACGTAAAGTATCCGGTTCCTTGCATTCGTTGAATTCTAGCATCAAGTACGTTTTGTCTTTCATTATTAGTACGAAAAGAAGTTTTTCACTTCTTTAACCGGAAAGAAGTCCTTCTGGATGATTGCCTGCTGCTCAGATACGGTCGGTCTCATCTGACGCTTCCGCATAAAAATGTCCATTTTGGCCAGATTATCCTTCATCATTTGACCGGTTGCTTCGATCTCCCGGCTTAAGGAGCGGCAGAGAGAGGATATTTTAAATTCCAGATTGGCTATATCTGGCGGACACAAAGTGCTTCAGAATGTCCAACTCCTTCGCTGTGGGGTGAAGCTGGCAGTATGAAAAACTCATCAAGTTGCTCGACAGTGCTGCTGCTGCGAATCAACAGCCTCGAATCATTAGGCTTTTGTTCCATTAAATTATCTTTTGTAGTTTTTTCATCGCCATCCCAAATTAGTCCTTTTTTTCAATGTATACGTTAACAAAAAAACGATGAGAAATGGATTGGAATTTTCGAGCATGGAGGCGATCTGGCGTAGTGGTAACATCCATGCCTCTCACGCTAAAGGTCACGAGTTCAATACTCACTTCCGACATTCTTCCAAAAATGGAAGTAAAAGTGACGAACCAGCCAAATGAGTTGAAAGTCACTATAATACAGATAAAAAAAAAAAAAAAAAAATTCGAGCATTCCATTCGATAATTGGATGAAAATTGTAGAATTTGAATCGTGCTTGCCAGACCTAAATGCTCTGACCGAGTGAGAGATTTTCAGGCGTAAACAAAATCTAAACCACCGAAAAATCACAACTGAGTGATTACAGGTCAGGTTTAATTGCTAGGACACATGTTAGGAGTTTCACGAATAAATGAGACTCTCTAAACTATGGTTTATGTTCACATAACGTATATACATAACGTTTTGTTTTTTTGTGTCCCGCGTTAGACCTCTGACCATCTGGTCACTTTACACTAGACGCTCAATTGTTGATCTGGCAGGACGATTACGACGACCATGAATTGGACGTAGCGCTCTTAAAGTTGAGGTCATTGACTCCGAATTTCGGTAGTAAATTTTAATAATCTCGACTCGTTGTTGGATCATATATCTTTCCATTATGAAATGGCAAATTACTGAAGAGAAATGTTAAGAGAGTGGGAAAAAATATGGCGTCGTTTGCTGTCCCTATCGGTCTTTAGTAGCGTCCCTTCTGAAATACCCTTTATTAAGGCTCACATGACGTTAGCCTGACGGGGCCGGGAGTACAATATTTTGACAATTACAATTTTTCTTATTAACTATGTTAGTTGTATGCAACCGATTACTCGCGGTTGGCTCGAGGTTAGTATTACAAAGAGTTCTCATAATTGAGATGTTGCAGTCGCCAATGCTCTGTACGTGTGCCCGACATGGGATACTTCCTATTGGGATTCAGCTGACCAATCATCAACAACGCCGCCCCTACTCTGTACCCCATATCTAGCGTGGTGCGTTTTTCTCGACTCGAGGAATCCAGGATAGAATGGTCACTAGCCAGCATAATCTTCAGCTCGTGTAGAGTTGCCATGAGCGGTACAATCTTCAGCTCTTGGTGATGGATCAGTGGCCTGCACAACCTTCAGCCCATGTCGTATGTACAGGGCAACTTCGATATAACGTACATTTCGCTTTCAAAATTGTACGTTGTATCGAATTGTACCTTATATCGAAGCATAATAAAAAACTCAGAAACATAACTCATATTACTTCATTGTCATGCTGTTTGAGTTAGTAAATAGTTATGACAAAATCCAACTAGAAGATGAAATCAACATTTCTCATGATGTTTCTCTCATACTTTTGATTAAGGGTAAATAGGTAAAATGACCGCTTATTTGTTAAAAATAAAATGTTTCCTGTAACAGTGGGATGTATGGGATTCTTGATGGTAGTTTTATAGACTATTTATTTCAAAACAAATAGATTTATGAGAAAAATGAATTTCATTTTTGAAAAAAAAATCAGAAAAGATTAAATTATTTCCTATATTTCATTCTCTGACGAAAATATTGTAGGTCTTTAATTTTTTAAGTGATTTTTTCGGAAAAAAAATAAAATAACTTAAAATTTCAAAAAAAACTAATTCAAAAACTATAAGAACTACTCAGACAATGCTCAGACAATGAAATATAGGAAAATGCTCAAGCGTTCATTAAAAAATAGCAAACTCATTTTCAAAAAAAAAACATTACAAAAATCATTTTGAAAATAAAAATTTGTTTTTTTCTCAAAAACATTCATATTTGAATATTCCATACAACTATCAACAAGTCTCCCATACATTAGAAGAAGGTTACTTTTGGTAAGTTTTATGAGAATTAAAAAAAACGATTTTGAGAAAAATTAATTTCAATCATTAAAATACTTTTTCTTGAGTGTAATTTTATTTATATATTTTCTTACATGAAAATTCAAACAATTTCCTACACTTCATTCTTTGACCAAAACTTTGTAGGTATTATAGTTTCGGAGTTTTAATTTTTTGTAGAAAATAAAGAAAAAAAATTTGGCCCTTTCCAAAAAGTAGTCTAATTTATTTCCAAGTTGCACAAATGATCAATGTTTTTACACTCACAACGTTTGGCTACAATCTGAGATGGTTCGGGTTCGTCCATTGAAAATGTGTACGTTATATCGAGGTGAAATGTACGTTATATCGAGGGTACGTTGTATCGAAGTTTCCCTGTATATGTAATAAGTTTGAGTATGTATTGTGGCGACTAAGTAAAAGTTTATCGATCGGATATGAGGAATATGATACAGGGATACTCCTAAACTGTTTGGTCAGCCTAAGTTTGACCAAAGTTAACTAACAAGGTCTGCATTCATCCTCGATTGTGTAATGTTCCTATTACAAATTAAGGACATAATTCATGCATAATTCCCAGTTCAGTGATGTAACAACCCAGATGTATTCGCCATACCTTCGCTCATACTCATCCACAAGGGGAATCACAGAATTCCATCACCAACGTTCACATCCATAGCCAATAATAAACCTATAATACAATCCCTCCCGAACGCAACATCAGATATTTCATCATAAAAATTGCAAATCTCTTCAACGCCATAAAACATTCATCATTCCCTACCCTCACCCACGCCGCACCCGATCAACGAGACAACATCACGCTCTCGGCCGCACGAATGCATCACGCTTCGGAACTCGCTCGGTGTTTTTGGCTCTTCAATCAGCCCACCATCACTTGCAGCTCGTTAAAATCTTCCATTGAAATTGAATTCCAATCGTTATTTCGCTCCTCCGAGATTCGGAAAGTATAATAAGCCGATAGACAATCAGTCACAAGAGTTTGCGTTCCCTTCCCTTCGTGTCTGACGACGTCCGATGTAATGTGTGGAGTGCTTGTACTCCATTGGGATGCTGGCTGCTGCCATCCACTCGCCTCCCCCGAGCCATCGCTGCGAGGAGGGAAGTCGTGAGGAAACTATATAATTAATGATTCAAATAAAAACAATACTG
Organism: Toxorhynchites rutilus septentrionalis; assembly: GCF_029784135.1. Taxonomy (NCBI): domain Eukaryota; kingdom Metazoa; phylum Arthropoda; class Insecta; order Diptera; family Culicidae; genus Toxorhynchites; species Toxorhynchites rutilus. The sequence continues at coordinate 56,393,463 of NC_073744.1, read as the reverse complement.
TGTGAGATTTCATTAAAATTGATTGCCCTAGGATCGAAGGCGCACTCTCCGCTCGACTGTTTCTGTTTCTGCCTGCCAATGAGCAAGGAGAAGAAATCAGAACCGGAGCTGCCGAGAAGTACCTACATGCTGGCAAATGGGGAAAGCCTCCACCATTGGCTGTGTGAGTGGAACAAGTTACCCGAGCAAAGTGATCCCCCGGGGAGGAGGAGCTCGAGGGTGAGCACGACACGACAAAATGATCGTCATGTGTCTCTATTTAAATGAATGGGGCTTAAATTGATAGGAAACTGTCATTAAATAAATCTTTTCTCACATCTCGCTCGATGCTCGTGATCATTATTCTCTGTTATGCAGGCTGACAGTTTGTCGGTGGTGGCGACTGATAGGCCGAGATGACGAGAAAAAAACACAATCAGGGCGATAATTTCGAACGGTTGGTTCACATACATTGCTCTAGTACGGGTGCGTGACTCAGTCCTGCTGGATGTTCGAAACAGAAGAACGAAACAAAAAAATATATGGAAAAGAAAATGCGTATAATCTGTGTAATGGATAATAACGTGTTGCTAATGATAGTGTTGAGTCTCGGCTGCATGTAATTGTCTAATCGAATGCGTAATATGGAGGTCACCAATTACTGGGCCCATGTGTGGGAAAATTAAGGCAAAGCCTTCACACAAAGCGCACGAGAATGCAAATTTCATCAGCATTATCGTTAATCAATGGAGGCTTCATTGGAGAGTGTAATCCCATGAAACTTTAGGACTTAAAAGGAATAAGGAAATAATAGTGCAGCAATAGTGCAATACCAATCAGGCTACAATGTTTCATGTTTCGAAATAGCCCAAACGTACGTTCTGAAAGCACACACAATATTTATTATGCATTGAAATAAAAAACAAGTATCACAATCGGAATCAACACACGAGAAAAAAAAATATAAAGGTGTGTTCGATCAAAATTTGGTCATACAAAAATGAGTTTAAATTTACTTTTTAGTGTAAAATCAAATTAAATTTATTTTTGAAGTTCAAATACTAAACAATAACGAAATATAGAGAGTAGTGCCGTTGTCACGGCCGCATGGTTACGAAATGTTTTCAGTCGATTCGCTTGATAAAGCTTTGGGTATTTTTTCAGAGTTAAACAAAATTTGAGAATCACTTTTTAGTAGAAAGTTTGCTTTGTCGCATAGGACGGATCAAAAGCCAGAGTCAACCAGAGATATTCCAAATTTTCCAACAGAACATAGATATGAGAAATGTATATAAGAAATACCCAGAAAATCCCCAAAGAAATAACCACTCGAAAGAAGCGGTATGACCCCAAAACAAAATGGAGAGTTTAATGCTATTTATATTATATGAGGGGCTCAGAATGCAAGGAGTGTAAGTGACTTGATCGATTTCTCTTCATCAACTTTTTATTTAGCTAATAACTCAACTGCAAAAACGTTCCAATTTAAGTTTTCTATACAATCCGATAGATGAGGTTCTGACCTATCTTCCACATTTTCAAATTCAGCTGGGAATGTATTTGCAGCTAAGTAATGACCAAAAGAAAGAGTCGATGTAGAGAAATCGATCAAATCACTTACACCCCTTTCATTCTAAGCCCCTCATATATCAAGGATAAACTTTGTGAAATTTTCAAAGCATTGAAAAATCAGCTTGCATCCCGGGTAGATATAACGAACCAAAATGTTGCCACAATAGATTCACTTTAGACACATGCTACACGCTTGATCTCAACTAAAGAGTGTGTCACATCAAATTGCATCACGGAAAAAACGCTGTAGAAATTCGCCCAGTAGACCGATTCTTTTGAAAATTTTAGACAGTAAAATAAAAACTATTAAACAACTTTTGGCATTTTCTTTTTATTCATACTTCAAGCCCAAGCCCGTATGCTCGTACCTTCCTCTTTACCCCGTCCATAAGGTTCTGTACAACGTCAGGTTGTAGTATTTTTTGAACAGAAATCCATGTTCTCTTGAAGTCCGCCTCCGATTTGACAACTTTTGGGATCTTCCGGAGGGCCTGCTTCATAATCGCCCAATATTTCTCTATTGGGCGAAGCTCCGGCGCCTTGGGCGGGTTCATTTCCTTTGGCACGAAGGTGACCCCGTTGGCTTAGTACCACTCCAACACGTCCTTTGAATAGTGGCACGAAGCGAGATCCGGCCAGAAGATGGTCGGGCCCTCGTGCTGCTTCAATAGTGGTAGTGGAACAACAGGCCCGGCAGCTGACGAAAGTCCGCTTTGACGTAGGTTTCGTCGTCCATTACCAGGCAATGCGGCTTCGTCAGCATTTCGGTGTACAGCTTCCGGGATCGCGTCTTCCCCACCATGTTTTGCCTTTCGTCGCGGTTAGGAGCCTTCTGAACATTGTATGTACGCAGGCCCTCCCGCTGCTTGGTCCGCTGAACGAATGAACTTGACAAATTCAGCTTATTGGCGACATCCCGGACCGAACTTCTCGGATCACGTCTAAACTGCTTAACTACGCGCTTGTGATCTTTTTCACTGACGGAGCATCCATTTTTGCCGTTCTTCACCTTCCGGTCGATGGTTAGGTTCTCGAAGTATCGTTTTAGTACTCTGCTGACCGTGGATTGGACAATTCCCTGCATCTTACCGATGTCCCGGTGTGACAACTCCGGATTCTCGAAATGAGTGCACAGGATTAATTCACGACGCTCTTTTTCGTTCGACATTTTTCCAAATTTACGAAAAATTGACAGTGAAGCATGGCTATACACTCTTATCTGATTATAAGCGAAAGCTGAAGATATAATTCCTAAAAATTAAATTTCTACAGCGTTTTTTCCGTGATCCAATTTGATGTGACACACCCTTTAGAGGAAACAAATTTCACATGCGACATTAATTGAATATTCTTTCCATATGCCGAAAATGCCTTCGGACCATACTAGAAAACAAGTAACACGCTACATGTTTTAAGAATTACCTCAGTTGACAGATATTTTGAGTTCCATACAGAATGTACAGAATTTTTGAAATAACGTTTCTATATTATTTATGACCTGATGTCAATAATATTTTTTTTTCCATATCACTTATTTACTTGTATAGCATTTGAATCAGTCTGAATTGAGAGTAATCTCTTTTTGACATTCGCTATGGCGTGTTGTTTCATGTTGGATTTCTCATGTTCTATCTAAGCTGAAAAGATGCAAGAATTTTCGTCATCGGTTAGCGTTGCAATGAATAAATACCACTGTTTATCTTCTCCTCACTAAAGAACAGTGAAAGGTAAAAAAGTACGCTCATACTTTCATGAAAATCCATGCTTTGTAATTCATTGTTTTAATCATTGCAAATATCTTCAAGAACCATGGATACGTTTTGACGTAGGATTACGATTTCGGGAGCATATAGAAGTTACAAATTAAGACACTAGATATCGGTGGCATAACGAAAATTGTTTAATTTTGAACGTTGAACAAAATGAAGAAATTTGATGATGGTTTCATAATGTTGTCCCAATCGATTTTGGCATTCCCTAACAATAAATTGTAATAATTTATTATTAATTCTTTTTTTTCTTGAATCGGGGTCATTTACTTTTCGTAATCCCAAAGTGAAAACATAAGTTTAACTCAATTCAGGAAATCCAATCCAGTCAGAAATATTCGTCATGCTCTCACTGGAATTTATCGTTTAATGTAACCTAGAATGATCCAACTACGACCAAAACCAAATAGAGAAACGAATTTTTCATTTTGAAACAAACAATCTGACACATCAGAATTCACTCAGCCTGATGCGGAAACCAGAAAACTTTATCTTACTCTGTTGGGCAATGTATACCCAGAATAATATATAATATCTCAGATAGCAAGATCAGATTTTGAAGATTTTGAGCAGCATCTGAAGAAGTTTAATTCACCCGCATAATTGAAACTTTATATCCCTTTTTTCAAGTTTTGGCAGTTCTCCAGTTTTTGAATTGTTACCGTTTGATTAACTACAATAATTATATTTTAGTATCAATAATAACTATGTCATTCAATGCCTCAAAATTGAACTTAGAAACTTTATACAGATGTCAATACAGATTTTCTGAGGAAAAACCAAGATTGAAAAATTTTCCCAGATCAAATACACAGATTTTTTTTATGGCAACCCTGATTGGCAGTCGAGTTGATTAAGAAGTAAATTTTCACATCATCGACGGATGACAAGCGCGAAAGGTTCTGCTTAATTTTTGTTATCCTATTTGTTTATTCAGGCTCATTAGCATTTTAGCTGAATGTAGCGAATTTTATCGTGTACATGTCACATGTTTATCATATCTGTAAATAGCACATTACACAGTTGCCATTTTTCGGCGTATGGGTATTCCTTCTATACCATTTGCATATGGTACATTACAAAGTAGCCATTTAGGCGTAAGAGTATTCCTTCTGTTCTTCCATTATCCAGTTAGACCACCGGACAGCGGAGACAGTCGATATAATCACTGTTGTGTTATGAAGGGGGACCCCGGTCTGGAGGAACGAAAAAATCTCGAATTTTTGTTTTTTGCATTTTTGGGAAGCCTCTGCCATCAGAAATGTTGTCCTGAAAGGATTTTTCGATAATTCATTTCGTTGGAAAATTACAGCTAAAAATATGAGGTCAAGCGATATAGTATTGCTGTACGAATTGTCAAACGCGTTTTTTACGAAACCATGTTTTTCAGCTGGTGGTGTCGATATCTCAGAATCTGCTCGACCGATTTAGCTGAATTTTTTTTATCAGCCTTTAGAAATAAATTTTCTAAAGCGTTACATAACCGTTTTTTGATATCTCATTTTTTCGATTTTGTATGATTTTGAACCGCGATTTTCCATGTAAAATAGCTCAGTTTTAACAAAAATTGGCGCCATTTGCCAATTTTTCAAAATTTTAAAACCCCCTATGTAAAGCTTTAGGGATTGTCCTAAAGTTTCAAAATATTCATTGCAATTCGTTCTGCAATACCCCGTTGCTTCAGAACCGATACCATCAGCACCAGATGTTAGACAACATCTACGCATTCAACTGTCCCAACATTCAAAAAATAGGAAATACATCTTCAAATATACCTTAAGGGGGACCCCTGTCTGGAAGGTCAAAAAATAATGAATTTTTGTGGATTTTTTCGGGATGTTACGAATGATGTGAAGTGTTCGTGTATATTGGTTATTGTTTAAGGTATATTTGAAGATGTATTTTCCATTTTTTGAGTGCACGAATAATGATTATGACGCTGTTGGCAGCTGGATGCGTAGATGCTGTCTGAAATCGGTACCTTACTGGTGGTATCGGTTCTGAAGAAACGGGGTGTCGTAGAACAAATTCCTATGAGTATTTTGAAACCTTAGGACAATCCCTAAAGCGTTACATAGGAGTTACATTAAAGCCATGACTACCCTTTTCTTCTGTTTATTTTATCATGCAGAAGAAGACAAAGACACATCATGTATCATTTTTGAACACAAGTCTAAATAGTTAAGACCTACATAAATATCAGCCTGGGTCAAATCAATCTATGACTACAAAAATATATTATAGATAAAACTAGCATTATCTCCTTCGTTACCACGTTGTCCGGAATATTGTTTGTGATAACTTTATAGCCATGTAAGATCGCGACTACTCAAGCTATCATAATCTGATTTACGTGGGTATACCCTTTCGATCTACTAAATCAGCAGCCATTTAAATAAATTTATTGCATTTTCACATAACCAAATAACATACTCGATATTATGACATCCTGGACCACAATTACACAAATTGTTAGTAGTGAGACCTACACGACAAAAACATGAATTGAGCACAAATTGATTGGACAACATACAATACAATAAAAAAAAACAATCCTATTATCAGTAAATGGAGACTAATTCATTTTAGGCATCAACTCACATTCAGAGCTGCGATTTGTCGTGAGAATCAAGTGATGGTACTCACACAAAGATAATCAACATATTTTGTACTACGATTATCTTTGGTGACCATCCCAAAGCCAGTCCAATAGTGTGAGAAGAGTATGGTGGACACATGGTGGGCTTCTACTTGACAGCAGAAATCCGAGCTCCTTGGTGAGAGTCCTGTTGCTGAAATGTCAGAATAGTGCGACACTCAAAAGTCTAGCTGATGGTTTGGTGTTTGGTGTTATTCATAACATTCGCCTCTTTGTGTTCTTTCTTCACGACCAGGGATGCCAGATGTAAATATACAGTTTCATTTTAATTACAATTTGAAGAATTTTGTATTTTCAGACATGTTTTTTCTTTTCATCTTTTCAGATGGCCTTAACGTTTTTAGTTTAGTTCGCCAACTCTACGTAGTACGTTTGTATTAGTACTTAGTACTTATTTTGAAACCCGTTCGACTTCGATTTTTTTTACCAAATTTGTTTCTCATCATTGCAAGGATGCTAAATTTGTAGACATGTTCGCAATTTCAACACGATTCAACACAATCCTGTCTATCCTGTTGCAGATTTATATTTTCAGTTGCAGACTGCAGGGATATGGTATTTCTTCTCTTTATGACTTGATTCCCTGCGCTAACAACCCCTTTTTTCATACATTACTTTGCTATTCTCGCAGTTACAAAAATATCTGCCATTTATACACATCAACGTTTCAGATTTTTGACGAAATCTGAAACGTTGATGTGTATAAATGGCATCTCTTGAGGTAAGGACATTTATTCTGACAAAGGCCAACACGAAAACAAAAAGTCACCAAGGATTTTTGTATACATAATACATCAAAAATTTTTGTGAACAATGGCTCTCTGGGTTGACCGCTACCGACCGCGCCAGCTGTCTAAACTGGACTACCACAAAACGCAAGTTACGCATCTGATTAATATTTGCTACCAGGGAGACTTCCCGCATGTTCTACGGTCCTTCCAGGCCAGTAAGAAAACTCGTATCATGTGTCTGCTGCGGAAACTTTACCAACCGGGCGCGGAACGGCTACGCAAGAGATAATGAACTTCACAACACCCTCGAACCGGAAGATGGAAATCAGGACCATCAGCAGTAATTACCACATGGAGTTGAATTCATCGGTTGTCGGGATATATAACAAGGTGGTCGTGTCGGATTTGATCAAGCAAATTGATCCCAGTGAATATGAGACTCGTCTTGTCCGAGGTGGATTAGTTGACCAAAGATACTCAGGATGCGCTGAGAAGAACCATTGAAAAGTATTTGTCTACGTGCAGATTGATTTTGTGCGCCAATTCTACTCCACGGGTTATTCCCGCGGTTAGGAGTCGTTGCTTGGGAATAAGAGTGCCGGCTCTATCTTAGGAGGATATTCTTAAAATTTTAAATGTAAGATTGTCATTTGTTCGTTTCTTGAATGTAACAACACTATTTGCATTTCAGCACATTCCTTTGGAGCTAGCGAAAAGAATTATGCTATACTCATGCTGGAAGCTTGCAAGGTACAACACTAACCGTTCACGGTCAACTAAGAGGTGCTGGGAATCGACTGGCCAATATTCCATCGAGAAACCGCCAATCAGATTTCCCTCGAACAAAGTCCACAGAAGCTGGAAGTGGTGAGGAAACAGCTATACCAGCTGCTATCACAAGGCGTTCTATCGAATGTTATAATCTGTGGATTGGTACCGAATCTGATTAAAAATTGCGATATGAGTCTTAAGACGCAAATGTTGATTTTTTTTCGGGCATTATGAACACCGGATACAGCAAGGAAGCAAACATATATTCCATCTGGAAGTGTTCGTGGCGCAGTTTGTGGCACTGTATAAAACATTTCTCAATAAAGCCTCAATGGAAGTGGATGATTTTTGAGCGATTCTTTGAGATTGCAATTTTCTTTCGTCTTATGAAAAAATAAAATTTTTGTGTTCATCTCACGTTTATTAATTAAACTTCAGTAGTTCTGGTAATTATTAACTCTAAATAAAAAAAAAACACGCCTTGTCGGTATTCAATCGGATCGTTTTCATGGTTCGCAAATAATTATAAAATAGTAAAATTATCAATATACTTAAATACCATTTCATTCAAAAATTATTATGCTGCACCATGTTTATTTTAAAATTATATTTAATGTAACTTTTAAAATTCTGACACCATAATATTTTTCATTATAAATGTCTGTTCATTTTGACTACAAGAAATTAAATATTCGCTCGGTTAATCGAACTCAGAAAGACAATTGTTCGAATGAATCAAATATTGGCCCCACGATTAATCGATAATTAAATAAACAAAAAATTTAGACACCTCTAACAACAACAACAACTTCTACTTCAACAAACTAATTTAAACAACCGTCGCGATTGTCAAAAATGATTGGAACTGTCTGATCACTCACATCTCTCGTAACGTAAAGTTGAAAACAGAGCGATCGGCAGTGAGAGGCATTGGAACCAACCGTCATTTGGTTAGGTGTCAGAAACAAAAAAGTGAGTATCACTACTGAATATTTGGATCTCATGTGCCGTGAGAGGAATTGAGTGACTATGGTCAGTTTTTTTGTGACATTGACGGTGATGGATTGCAGCTCTGCTCGCTCACATTATGAGCTAACGCCCGAATATAGGCAAAAAAATTGCTCATTGCGTTGGAGAGGAAGCGAGTGGATAGTGCAATCGAAAGAAAACATACCCCAATTAAATCGTCAAATTGTTAACTTTTTTGCTATATTCTCTGTTCATGTTTCAAGCAAAAAAAAATCTGGATAAATTTCCTGTCTAATGATATATAACACAACATATGTCGCAATAACCATTTTGAGTAATATGCGTTTGAATACTCTTAATAAATCGTTACATTTTTCGTAGAGTGACCCCCCTATATAGAAATCAAAGACATAGTCCTATGTCAAAACTACTATGTAACGCCTTAGATAATTCATTTTTACATGCTGATAAAAAATTTCATCCAAATCGGTCCAGTAGTTCCGAGATATCGGTACCACCAGTTGAAGTAACATGGTTTCGAGAAAAACGTGTTTTAAAATTCGTATGGCAATACTTGAGGTACCTTCATACTTTTGGCTGTAACATTCCAACGAATTCAAATATCGAACAATCCTTTTAGGACAACATTTCTAAGGGCATAAGCTTCCTAAAAATGCAAAAACCAAAAATTCATTTTTTTTCGATTTTTCATCATTTTTCGACCTTCCTGACAGGGATCTCCCCTTACTAAAACAGCAGCCCGATGTTCGTTGCAGAGCAGAGCAGTTGTATGGATGAATCGATCTTCATTCGACCGTGGATCGATCTCCACCGCTGATGATTGGTGCGTGAACGTAACAACACAAAGATGGTCAATGAGCGCCCTGAATTTTTCCATTGTTTGAAGCAGTGCTGAAACTCTTCTTTTGTGATGGCTTTCAAAAGCTGCGTCGATTTTTCCTTCGCCTCTTCTACGGACTGAAATCGGATACCTTATAACACGGATTTGATCTTGGGGAATAGAAAAAAGTCGCATGGGGCTAAATCTGGCGAGTACGGGGCATGTTAGAGTACTGGAATGCCCTTATCGGCTAAAAATTGTTTCACCGACAGCGCCTTATGAGTAGGTGCGTCGACGCGCACTACAAACCACGTTCCATTCAAATCGCTGCTGCTCACAAACTACTATAGTGAGAAAAACGTGTTTGTACGTTCATAGCAGACACTAGCGGCCCGGTCTCTTATTTTTATAAGCTTCCCGCATAGTCATTGGAATAGCTTTGATTTATATAGATTCTCGCAATTTTTTTCTTTTCTTTTATTTTTCCTCTGCTTCAAATTTTTGCTCTTTTAGTTGTTTTTTTGCCTACGATTTTAAACGGAGTTTCTAACATAATCTTGCTGCAAACTTTATTGCGATCCTTATCTGCTATAAGTAGTTTCAACGGTTTTCACCAGTTGCATCAATTTCAAGCTGCAGTAATTCATGTATTTAAAATTAAAATATCTTCATCTTAAACGGAACAACAAATTTGGCATACTTTCTCTAGAAAAACGCACAAAGAATCATAATCGTCTTTTTCATCGCATCCAAGAATAATTCAGGAATAATTCAAAATTGTCTTCAGATTGATATATCATTTGTCTTGTTTCGTGTTATGTTTTCTGCAACTCGTAACGCTGCGACGCAATTGTAAGAGATTCTGATAAAATAAATACTATTTTAGGGATTTTCTTTTAAAGAAAATTCTCATCATTTCTTTTAAAGAAAATTCTCATCATTTCTTTTAAAGAAAATTCTCATGAGACTAACTGTCTCTTTTTTTCTCAACACCTCGAAAACGACAAAAAACCCGAGTTTTTCAATGATTTCGCCAAAGTTGCCTAAAACATTTGAAGTTCTGTTCATTATAAAGCAGAGCTTTATAATGCGTTTGAAAATTTTCATGCGAATTAAGGGAACATCAAAAAATGAAAATATACGTTCCAATCATTTCGGGTCGGATTTTTAAAAAGTTCACAAACAATACACTAGAGTACAGTAGACTTTCAATATGACCGTTGGTAGGTTTAGCGAATTGATACACCAGTTTTCACACACCCAGAAAAACCCTTGGTAAAAGAATGCAAACATTAGAAGAATGTACATATTGCCAACTGTATGAAAAATGAATGTCAGATGCAATATGTAATTGATACATTTTATTACACGGTGTTGGTAACTTTGATGATTGTCATTCTTGGCAACCGCGATGAAAATATATATCTGCCACCGTTTTAAATTTCACCGAGCAGCATTACAAAAATTTTACTTTGAGAAGAAATCCGTGACGCTGACAAATGGTGTGATACCAGCCACGACAAATGGGAGCGGCCCAGTAAACGCTGCTAAGTTAAATAAGAAAAAGAAAAACAAGGTTCACAATTACAACAGTGCTAAGGTGGACCGAGGATCAATTGAAAGTACGATGAATAGCGCTGTGTCCACTGGAACCAATGAATCGACGGTAATGTATTATTATCCGGCTATTTGTAGGTGGCCAAATTCCCAGCCAGGATATACTGATGAACTTAAGAGCAACTAAAGTTGAGTTCGCTCAAGCCAGCGAAAACACCAGAGGAGGCACTCAGTAAAGCTTTCAAGTTATGACTTACACAGCCGGTGCCTAAGGTACGGATGAATAGAACCGATAGAGGCAGACGAATCCATGTTTAGATTCGATTATCGGCCGACCTTCTTGAAGTGAGCACTTCAACCATATGGTTGGTGCTCGGAATGCCACTGTGGAGTAAGAGTAGTCAAGTTAGGTAGACTGGTAGGAAATTATTTCGGCTACTCCTGACACTCTCAATGCAGAATCATAAGGGTAAATCTTACTGGGATCATTCAAGCGGTCTATACGGCAGATGTTGTGCTGCCAAAACCGGTCGCTTCTCGTCGCCACTGAAATAGATCTCTGAACCCGATAAAGCTGAGGTAACTTCGGTTTGACTTGAGAGATTTTTCGCAGATTAGCTTATTGATCAAATGGCTACAGGTTAAATTTTCTCATCTTTTACGGAACATGACGATGCAGAGAACAATCAAACTGCATTAACTGTCGGATGATATGAAAACGCCTGGTTTCCGCAAAATACGGGAAGCGGATTTGAAAGAGACTTATATACGCTGGAGAACAAGTTCCCTCACTGGTTCTTGCCCCAGGATGGTATCATCGATTGCTTCGTGGGGGAGTAGCGATTTTTTCTATTTAGTGTTATCAGTGCTGAAAATATTCACATTCACGACATTCATATCCGGCGAATTTCTGCCTTCCTTGTATTGATAACCTACTGCTCAAGCGAGAGTCGATAAATATGGAACAACACTATCAATGAACCCCAGTGGAATGAACATCAACATCAGCTTGCCATGAAGTTCATTTTTCATTTGCATCTTCTTTTTCGTCATGGTATTCGTAAGGTCGAAAATGAAGATCATTGCGTGTTAGTGAAAATCAAAACATAAAATTCAACGTCACCAATTGAGAGTAAAATCGATTAGTGGTAAAGGATGGCAATTCATCACACAAAATTCTTGTTTTTGGCGAGTTCGGCAATGGAATGTATAGAATAACTCTTGCTACGTTTTATGAATCTACTCACGATTGCCCGGAAATGGCATACACCACCATTTATATGTGCAATGGGTGACACGTTTTCAATGAAAATTCACTGCAAGCGATGAAGATCAACTTAACGTTCGTGATAATCATCTGAATTTATTGACAGTAATGGAAGTGCCTGAATGCAGGCTTTTCGAAATTCGTTCATGCTGTTTTCGATCAATATACCAGACAAAGTTCACGCGTCTCGACTCTTGTGTTATACTCATTATTCCAGATATGGAGTTGAGTTTTAACAGAAGAGAATTCACCCGATACTGGGAAAAATCTAATTCCTCCATTCGTGAATAAATTTTGATAATTTATGGCACTGAGTGTTATAACCAATGGCAAAGATGGCCGATCATGACCGTACCAATCAAAGTGATTTAACCCATGTGTCAGACATGGTAGTCCACCACTGCGGGTTTTGCAATGGTAGCATCCCTCGAACAGACTCATTATTCACATCTTCCTCAGTCACATCCGGTTTTGCAACAACAGCAGTAATATCATCACCACCAACCAACCTATATTGGCAGCTTCAATGGAGCGGGAAAAAAACACGTAAATTCTTCTCGAAATCATTGGTTTTTCATCAATAAGTAGACAGTAGAAAACCATGACAAAGGAATAGAATAACGACATTATGAAAATGAAGTAGATTATTGTAAGTGGACTCTCAAATTTTAGAGGTTTTTGTTAATTTAAGGGGAGACCCCTGTCGAGAAGGTCGAAAAATAATGAATTTTCGTGATTTTTTTTCAGATGTTGGGTGAAAGTGGAGTGTTCGAATATTTTGGTTATTGTTCAAGGTATATTAGAAGATATATTTTCGATTCTTTTTCGATATTTTGAAACTTTAGGACAATTCCTAAAGCGTTACATAGGGGTTTTTGAAAATTCGAAAAATTGCCAAAACGACGGTCATTTTTGTTAAAAATTAGTTATTTTTTGATGAAAAATCGCTGTTTAGAACCTCATAAAAAATTGAAAAAATGAGTTATCGAAAAACGGTTATGTAACGCTTTAGATAATTCATTTTTACATGCTGATATAAATTTCAGCCGAATCGGTCGAGTAGACTCTGAGATATCGATACCACCAGTTGAAAAACCATTGTTTCGAGAAAAACGTGTTCAAAAATTCGTACAGCAATACTATATCCCTTGCGGCTGTAACTTTCCAACGAAATCAAATATCGAAAAATCCTTTTAGGACAACATTCCTAAAAGCATAAGCTTTCCAAAAATGCAAAAAAAAAACGAAAATTCGATTTTTTCGATTTTCCAGACCGGGGTCCTCCCTTAAGTGCGCTACACATACATATCACCGTTACCGTCCCGTCAATTATTCTCTTGGACTTATTTTGCCAACGTCAAAGTTGCCAGTGATGTTGTATTTGAATGCTACCATACGATTTCCATGGGAGAATATTTGACAGTTAATTCCTTTACATTTACTTCATGGTGACGGGACGTTGTATTTGTAGCGCACTTTATACATTCGTCAACGGAAGAAATACAAATGATTTTAAAGTTCACGCCTCTGAACTTCAGACAAGAATTCATTACAGTAGCGGATAGTGCACGGGGATCTGGTCGATTACCTACGTGCCAGTCACCGATAGTTATTTTGTTATTTTCCATTGCTCAGCCACACCATCGTCGACGATTGTCTTCAAAATCGCCGCTTCGGCGATGGGAGTGTGGCAGAGGTTTCCTGTGGGGGCTCATTAAAGAAACAATGTTTAATAAGGGACTTTAAATTTTGATATCCAAAAACATTGGTGTCAACGGCAACCAATTAATACTTGCTCTATAGAGTTGAGGAAAAGTTTCTCTCAGTGTTTACGACCGCACCGTTCTCTTGCTCATTTTGTCATCGCAGCAATCACTGCTCACTGCATTATCTCTGTTTATTTACACCGCGCTTTTGGACACAAATTTTTTTAGCGCCTTGAGACTTCAAGCTACCGAACGCACTATTCGTTTTTTCCCCACCCTTCTAGGGCGCCCTCCAGGCGCGCTGTCTCGTTATTTAATAGCCATACCTCGTAATCGGAGAGGGTCTGGCAGGCTGATTTGGTGTGGAATTATTCCATACGAAAATAAATCCATATATACTTTTTGTTTTCTTACTCTCTCCTGACAAAATGCTCAATGGCGTTCTCTAGGAACCGACGAGGTACTCAGCGTGTTAAATCTGATCCGTACAACAATACGGCGGAATGGTCACCAAGGCAGCAGTTTCTGGTTTTATTTATATGTCAATATGCGACAGATCTATTGAGGCACAGGGTGATTCAAAAGTCATGAAACCCCTCAAACATAAGATGACAATCAAAACTGACCACTTTACCCGTAATGGAAAAATAGAAGACTGATCTGATGGCCACACTAAAAAGACAGTATGCATAACTATCGCCAATAGTAAGTAGATTTGTGGGAAGTTATCAGGCCGGATTCATGTCCGGTTGCACGACGACGGACCAGATTTTTACACTGCGGCAGATCCTCCAAAAGTGCCGCAAGTATCAAGTCCCTACACACCACATCTTCGTCGACTTCAAGGCCGCATATGATACAATCGACCGACGACAGCTATGGAGGATCATGGACGAACACGGCTTTCCCCGAAAGCTGACAAGACTGATTCAGGCAACGATGAACGGTGTGCGGTGCAGTGTGCGGATCTCAGGTGAGCTGTCGGAATCATTTGAGACTCACAGGGGACTTCGACAAGGCGATGGAATCTCCTGTCTGCTCTTCAACGTGGCGCTGGAGGGTGTTATGCGGAGAGCGGGCTTCAACATGCGGGGCACGATTTTCAACAAGTCTAGTCAGTTTATCTGCTTCGCCGACGACGTGGACATAATCGGAAGAACACATGCGACGGTAGCCGACTTGTATACCCGACTGAAACACGAAGCAGGGCTGATTGGGCTTGGGATCAATGCGTCTAAGACTAAATACATGCTAGCAGGAGGGACTGATCGCAACAGAGTTCTTCTTGGTAGTAGTGTTGTGATCGACGGCGACGAGTTCGAGGTGGTAGAGGAATTTGTCTACCTTGGCTCGTTGATAACAACTGACAACAACAACAGCCGTGAAATTCGAAGACGCATTGTCAATGGAAGTCGTGCCTACTATGGGCTCCGCAAATCCTTGAGGTCCAACAAACTCCGACCCCGTACGAAGTGTACCATGTACAAATCCCCAATTCGACCGGTTGTTCTCTATGGGCACGAAGCATGGACGATGCTTGAAGAGGACTCACAAGCGCTTGGAGTTTTCGAACGCCGAGTGCTCAGAACAATATACGGTGGTGTACAGGAAAGCGGAGTATGGTGAAGGAGAATGAACCACGAACTGGCGCAACTCTACGGCGAACCCAGCATTCAGAAAGTCGCCAAGGCTGGACGAGTGCGATGGGCAGGGCATGTTGCAAGATTGCCGGACAGCAACCCTGCAAAGATGGTGTTCGCATCGAATCCGGTAGGAACAAGAAGGAGAGGAGCCCAGCGAGCGAGGTGGTTGGACCAGGTGGAGCAGGACTTGGCAAGAATCGGTGCAGCCGGGAGTTGGAGAACTGCAGCCATGGATCGGGATTATTGGCGAAAAATTGTGAAGAAGTTCTAATCTCTCAATGGGATGTAGTATCATTATAAATAAAATAAAAATGCATAACTTTTACACATTCAATATACGTTGCAAAAATGGTGGGAATATCGAGTTTTGCAAACTAACATAATCAGAACTTAGGACGGACGATTTGGAGCATTTTTTCAATCTAGGAGGTATTTGAATACGTCAACACCAACAGTGAAAACTATTCAAAACTTTCGAATTTCAGCATGCCCCATACCATAAGAAAACTTCCAAACTTTATAAAATATATTGTTCTCCGTAACAATAGCGATAATCAATTCAACTGAGTAGGCTACCCACCGCTTCCCGAAGCTTCTCTTCTGCAGCTAACCAATCGAAAAACTATGCACCATTAACTCATTCATTTCCAATTCCAATTGAAAATAAATGAACCCTCCTTTCCTTTCGCCAGAAGGAACACATTTTCCGTTTGCTCGACCGTTTGTTCGTTCGTTCCGAATGCGCGCACAATTAGATCTCGCCAAATCTTTCCAGGCAAGCTATGTTCCCATTCAGCTTGTAAATACCTCCCTGGTGATGCATTATTCACTGAATTGTCTCATCCCTTTCCCCCTTGCCAACGCTTTCCGTCGAAGAATTTTCCCTTTCAATGCAACTGAGTCGTGCCACCTTATTGTGCCTACACTTTCGGCAGTGCTCGAAGGAACGTTGAAAGTGGTCCTTTGTGGCAGTGCACTCTCGCGTGAGGATCGTATTTGTTTCCGAAATTTGACAGAGGGGTTTTCCTCCAAGTTTTGCATAACTGTTAAAACCCAAACCACGTTTAATGGTCTCCGGACAGAATGCAATCTCAGCTCGGCCCACAGTAAATTCAATGGTTTCATTC
This sequence comes from Toxorhynchites rutilus septentrionalis, assembly GCF_029784135.1. Taxonomy (NCBI): domain Eukaryota; kingdom Metazoa; phylum Arthropoda; class Insecta; order Diptera; family Culicidae; genus Toxorhynchites; species Toxorhynchites rutilus. Next base: position 56,376,872 of record NC_073744.1, on the reverse strand, counting down.
GATCGATTTCGAGATATTCGCTGCCATGAAAATGCCGAACGGAACCGCCAGCGAAAGCCCATCCCAGCTTCGAGCCAGGAGGGCCGCGGAAAGGGTCCTCCGTGGCTCAGAACAATGGTTCATTTAAATATTAGATATGGAATGAATGGTTTCGCTATCGCACAGAACTGCACACCAAGGGAAACATAATGAGAGTCTATTATTATGCTGAAAGAGTACTTTACCCTCAGTCCCTGCCATGCCCGGCGGAACTCACGCAGAGGAACCCCTTTCCCCGTCAGGTTGGGGACAAGTTTGTGTTTTTTTCCTCTGTTCCGTGCTTTGTTTTTGGCAGAGCTGATTTAGACTAAAATTCCGGCTCAATTCACTATCTGACGGAAGAGGGTGGGCAGAGAATATCGCCGAAAGCTTGGCCGCTGAACCAAGCGTTCCGTAGGTCTCGGCAACTGAATAAAAGTCTGAGTCGTTTCTTTCTTTATGCTCTCACGGCCGACGGCTGGCATCGGGCGGTGGGAAGGGCAACCGGTGTGGTTCGTCTGTTTCTCATTGTGTATTGTAAATTAATGATAATTGATAGCCGTTTCAGTTCTCAGTCCTTTTCAATTGGCGCATAAAACTTCCTTTCATTATTATTCGACCCGAAACCAGCCGCCCCCTCGGCTGTCCTCCAGCAGCCCTTTTATTCGCGACCCAAGAAATCGAGAAATTGTTTTGATATCTTTATGCTATTTTGAATGGAAGTTGGTTCATTCTCGCTCCCTCTCATCTCCGCTGCATGGATCGCATTTTGTCCGCTGGTTGTATATCAACTGATACGGCGACGAGAGTGATGGCGACGATAATGATGATGATGCTGATGATGGTGTGAGCATCCGCCATTTCTACCAGTGGCTGCTGGGAGCTACCTGTGATGGGACCGGGTTTGTTGCGAGTGTATGATACGCAAAGTATGATAAATGTGAAGTAGTCTGCTTTTATAGGCACTGTGAGGCTACTATTTCGCTTTCAAGGTGACACACATTCCGCCTGATGGGACTGATTGAAACGGACTTTGCTGCATATGTGACACTGAAACAGGAATTCGTCGAAACATGTAGCGGACATAGCAATGAGGGTTGACACTGGATGATTCAATTGAATTATTTCTGGGGTGAAAAATAGAATTTCTCACTGTTTCTTTGGTTCTCGATTTATATCGCGTCAATTTGATGTACATTCATGAAAGGATCAGAGCGAATATTTTGACGTAGAACTGCGTCTTTTTCCAAGTCAACTGCGAAACACTTAAGGGGGGAGCAGAATGCCGCGTTATGCGTCACGTTGGAACAGTTGTGCTTTGACAGTTTATTTTAAATATGTGTGTTTCCGTATAGTCGCCCACAATGATTCTAAACTGCTTGCGTCGAATATGTCAATGTGTTGTTTTTAAAAACATTCAGCTGATGCCATGGACACAACAAGAAAAAGATTTTCCCACGATCTGAAATTCGTTCAAAATGGAGCGTGAAACAAATCTAGTTGAATTTGTGAAAACAAACGAGTGCTTCAGGTCGAAGGAACATCGACTGTGTGAAACCAGCCACACGAGATAGAAAATTTGGACTGATATACCAAATGCACTGAAACAAGGAGGTAGATTACAGTTGAACATTTTTTAAATATTAGGGCATCTTACTTGATTTGTTTTTATGCTTTTATTTTGTGGTGGAAGTGTTGAAACGAAAGTGGAAGAGCCGTTACGTGATAGATATTCGCGGAATAAATGAGCTCCAAGTATAGGATTGACACCGATTGCAGCATCATCATGGCATTATTTTGAAGCATTAAAGATTTTGTAATCACTTGTCAGCAAATGAAGGTGAATAAAAGATATAACTATAATGATATTCAATGTCTTAAATATATATTTTTTATATTGTAGGACTGCCAGCAACTACGACCCTGAACGATCAGTTCTCAGCACAAAAATATTGATCTTCGTGACATTAAGCTGATGGTGAAAACAATGCATGCAGCAAAACCTCCGAGACATGATTAATTCGCAAAAAAACCTTGATGAAATAACCATACCGTTATTCATCTGCATGAGACTGTTGACCTCAGTGAGTCCTAAAATGATCACACTTGTTGAGGAATGAAAAAAAAAACGCCATGTTGTCGATTTTTTAATTTTTTATTCATGGTTATCTAATTTAATTATCTATTACATAACCGGTGAGTGTGTCACGTAGCTGATACGAAGCCTTATTGGAATTGTTCTTATTTATATTTCTACTGCTGAGAAATCCATAACAAGTATAACTTGAGCACACAATACTCTCAAATTCATAGAACTTTCACAACCCTCTTCACTTATGAAGTTGTGAAGCGCCGTTGCGATTTTCTCCACCAGATGCATCAAAGTCAGGACATAATCGCGGTCTCTTTGTCGCATCAGCATACCAAAAATCCTATTCGCGTTTCTAGTTCCAAAGGCAAATTCACCATCTACGGTAGTCAGTGTCTCGCATATTATTTCAGGTAGTACGATGACGGCTGCTCTCCGATGTCGGTTCAGTCTTTTTCAGTTCCAATTTTTAAACTAGCTGTGATCTGCATACATAGAATTATTGAAATTAAATAAAAGATTCACTAGTTGATTGAATTTGTTGAGTGTTTTACTTTGTTTTTGTTTATTTACGTGAAAAGCGGCGATGCGAACGCTACATTGTGATTACAGGCAAACGCTTTAGTACAAAACGCAAGCAATGACAGCTGATGAGAAGCGACGCACAACGCGGCATTCTGTTTCCACCTTTACCAAGCAATCACAGTAAACTGTTAACGACGATGAGAACTGATGAAACCAGTGTCTTAGAATATCATCAAATATTCACGAGTAACGAATAAGATTTTATTTCAGTGTAAATGACTTTTTTTCAGTTTGAAACGCACTGCCCTCACTATATCCAAGACAATAACAAAAGTGTTCATCTTGTTCATACCCCTGATGCATGAACATGTTATCCGTAATGAATGAATACGGCATTGAGTGGGGTTCAAAAATTCACTATTATTTACATTTCGAATGTCAAAGAGCAACAAAGTGATTTTCATTACAATTGAAACGATTTTCGTTTTGGCTGTGTGTTTGAGTGAAATTCCAAATATAATTTAAAAATGAGTCAGGTTGAGCCATTTAGGGGGCAAAAATGTCAGAGTTCGATGAAACGAACTCTGCAAGAAATAGCGCTCGATTTTGTTTGGCGAGACGGTAACAGCGCCACATGCAGAATGGATACAACGAGTGGTTTCTGCATTGCATTCTTTGACTAAAATTTAATAGGTCTGATTGAATAAATGTAGTAAAAGCTGTAGTCATTGAAAAACAATATTTTGAAAATCAAAATTCATTATTTTTGAAAACATTCTGAAAAAATTGATATAAATGGCGCTTACAATTTTCAACAAGCCACCCATACATCGGAAGGTTTACTTTTACAGGGACAAATTTTTTCTGATAACAACTTGTTCATGTATTTTTGTTTTGAGAATTTTAGAAAAATATTTTTTTGAGAAAAATGAGTTTTAATTTTTAAATTTCGGTATTTATTTTATGAAAAATTAATTAATTTTCTACATTTCATCCCTTGACAGAGTCTTGTAGGTATCATAGTTTTTGAGTTATAATTAGTCGTAAAAAATTAATAAAATTATTTTGGCCTTTTTAAAAAAAGTAGTCTAATTTTTTTGAGATTTCAATTATGGAAAGTAGTTTAAGTGAATTCATCAATAACGAAGTATATTCAACAGGCTTGGATATGCTTAAGAAATCTAGATCCAGATACAGTTAAATAAAATACCATACATTTTTCTACAATACATTAATTTTTTCAGGTACTCCGCTGAGTAACAAGAACGAGTTTTACTCGACACTAGCCGGGCAAAGTTTCTTCCTTATTTTAGTTGCCTAGGGTTATTCTTATCCATGATGTACTGGTAATACAATAATTTCGTATGTTGGTCGACAATAGTTGATACAAGCGAACATCTTGATCCGTTCCATCACATAACGAATGCTTTCGTGGCGAGAACAATCGATCGTTCTTTCTGATTTTCATGGAGTTCCGGGTGCTCACAATAGCGCTGGAAATCGTGATGCATAACTTAGTCAGAAACCGAATGTTCTGTAAAACTACTACGCGAAGAGCTGCAGCTTTTCTTGCTTTCCGCAAAAATGTTCTGTTCGCATTTTGTGTTGCCTAAAAATAATTTGTAATTGTTCAGATTACAGTTGATTGAAAAAAGGGCTGTTACCTACGAAATGTGTCTATGATAAAGCAGCAAGTGAATTTTCAGTACAGGGTTTTCAAGAAGCAGACCAAGTTTGGATGTTTCGATTCAACGTCGCGATTGTTAATGAATTAAAAACTCGAACTAATTGAAAACAAACTGCACATAGCTGTCTCAACTTAAAACTAAACAACAGCTGATATTCATTTCGATAAAATGAAATTCAATCCTGACGTTTTCAATAATCTAGATGAATATATCACTGGATGGAAAAAGAAAATTCAAAACATTTCGAAAAACGAAAATTCATCTGCTCATATTCACTGCTTGCTTAGATCTGCCATTCTAATTTTCGTTCGGAATACATAGGTTTTCAATGCAATCTAGTCCGAAAATCAAAGCATTTGAACTTAACGAAGATGATTATTTTCAACACTGGATGAAACACGGGAGAAATTTAAATATTTATGAACGGGTAAATTCTACGTGCTCACGCAAAACAAGCGTCAAACACAAACGATAATGAGTGGTGCTGTTGATTTTTTTCCTACTATGTGATAATTCAAATGTTATTCTCAAATGTGATAGTGATAGTGAAACCAAGGGATCACTCTAAAGAAGCAATTGTGATATTAAATTTATAGTTATATCATCAGTGCATGAAGCATTTCAAGACATTAGAACAAAGTGTCCGAAATATGATGTTGTCCGAAATATGATTCAGAACGGTACCTAACGTAAAACAACTTTAGTAAAATTTGACAGGTGGGGGAATCGGTAGCATGAACAAAGCACGCGCCTTGATTGTAATAAAATGTAAGTTTTTCGATCGTGGTTATGAGGTTTTTTCCCGCTGATTAACCCTCCTGTACTCACGGGCAAAATCATAACTCGTATACTCACGCACGGTGGCACAGACTTTGCGCGTCTCTGTATTATTTCAGCCTTTTCAAATCAAAATTAATGATTCTCGGTCTATGAGACCGGGTGCGCGAGTATAGGAGGGTTAAACAAACTTTTCGTGTATTGTGCAGTAAAGTGCTGTTCGCCTACAGAAGAGGAACCATTTGATGCATCGAAACTGTAATTTTGATAACAATAAATGAAATAAATTGCATTTTTATTTTTTGCATGCTGTGTGGGGTGATATGGACACGTTTCTGTGGTGTGAATTGATCATAAAGCATTGAAATTTTTCTTTGGTTTAATTGATTCCAGATGCTACGGAATTACAAAAAATTGTAAGGGGTTGTATCTAGGACACGACCGCATACTTTCGACGTAGAATTACGCAATTATATTATGCAATCCACTTGTTTACCACTTCGAATATTATTTTAGAAGCCATCGACATTTTTGTAATAGATTATGTTCTTCGTTACGAATAAATTTGATGAACGTCCTTGTACGTTTGATATGATGCCTAGGATTACCAAAATATGTCAACGGAGGAATTGCCAATCGATCATTGTATTTTACATTTCCCTCTGAAATTATTGCACATCTCATGTTTACGTAGTTCTCGAACCGCGAAAGTTCATTCACCTCAAGTATCTGAAATGACGATTTTCCCAGACTTCTCAGTTTGAAAGTACGCTTTAGGGAAACATTCCAATCTGCCCAACGAGAAGTGAGTACAAAAGTACAAAGCATTCGAAATACGGGTAGGGTTAGCACACAAATCGGCAGAACAAATGTATGGGAAAAAAGGAAGTTCTTTCAGTTTTCATGAATTTAAACCGTTTAGAGATTAGTGAATTGTAATGTATAGCATATCAAACAAATCACGAGGATTCGTTCACAGTGAAAATAGTTATTAACGTTAGCTTTATTTCATAAAAACGTGACCTGTTTACTGATTTGGCACCTTTCCTGAAAGACGTAGTTCTACGTCAAAAACGAAATATTAGTCGATTTGCTTGGGGGGTCCAAATTGTCCCTACTTACCCTACAGTTACGACCAAAATTAATGCGTGTAAACAATCAACCATTTATGAAAATGGTAAAATATTCAAAATTTTGCGTTTTTTTAGTTATCTTATGACAGAATCCCAAGGTGAGAACTTCTAAGTTAAGCTAAGTTAAGCTTGCCACAAAACGCCAACATTAACGTTAGCTCAAACAATACGAAATGTGCTCCAGGTGATTGGTGATTGGCTTTAATTTGATATATCGATCATCAGAATCGGCCCAGTAGTTCAAAAGGTATGAATTTTTGAAAAAAAGACATTTTAGGAAAAAAGTTAAAAAAGTGATTAGGAACACCCTAAAACGGGAATGGTCCCCTAGCGAAAAAATAAAAAAATACGGGTCTAATTGTTTGTGGTAAAGAACTAATCTACCACTTTTCAGCAAAATCTGAAAACCAATATATCGACTTGATTTCAAAGTTGCCAGAAGCACAATTTCCAAAACAAAAAAAAACTTTAAATTATGCTACGCAGCACCACTCACAGATCGGCAACAGAAAATTCGAACCAAATCGACTGTGTGGCGGCGGCATCAGCAACAGCAACCGCTGCGGAACAAATATTTACCTTCAGTTTTCCACCAAAGAATACAGCTCTCACCGCTCTCGCCAATTTAAATTACGACTGATTTTTTTAAAAGGACGTGTTCATTGGTCTTTCTTTCAAAAAATCGTAGATGTCTGAACAAAATATGATGCTTGACAAAGTTGTTGGAAAATAATGAACTCTTTAGAGAAAATAACATTTTAAATGTACTCTTTAAAATCTCACTCAAAAATTGAATTCTTGATTTCGCGAGAACAATGCACATAATTCCTCATGTTCGAACGGTTAAAATCAATATTGAAATTGTAAGCAATCACACCTGCACCGTCAATAACGAGCAGCTAATACATTTGTTGTCTGACGGAGAGTACTTCTGTATTTTGGTACCATACGTACATACTGTTGTTGTTTTTATGCTTAACCAAAAAGTAGATTGGAGTAGTTATAAAATGTTGATTAATGGTGTTGGGGGAACAATACATATTCGCCTGTGACCGAGTGTGTCAACTGCGAAAAGACTGTCGTGATAGCGTTCGCGATGAGTACTTGGAGCAATGCATTCTTCCCTTGTGATTCTACCGCCATTCGAATCAAATAGTTACAGAAAAATTACTCGATAAGTTATAAAACACTAGGACTACCGATAATTGTTACATACATATTTTTACCAAACCGTGTTTAGTTGCCAGAATATAACATATTTCATACTAATAATGCAAGTACAGTAGAACCCCGATTATCCGCGGAATAGTCGGGCTAGCTCACCGCGGATAACGCTGTAAATGACTAAAAACACGAAAAAAGATATTTCTGCATGAAAATCATTAACATAAATCATTAAACTATGGTCGACATAGGTCGAGTACACCAATGATCAGATAATGTGAACGCTATGACCAGAACAAAAGTGTATGAGTCTATCATTCACCGACAAATTCGGGGAAGGCCTATAGATTTACTATGGAGCTTGCTTTCGCGAATAATCCACACCGCGGATCATCCGCTCTCGAATAATCGGGGTTCCACTGTACATGATAAATACATCTATCGCATCAAATGTACACCCAACATTATTTTTAGCTTATGTTTTGCCGTCTCGATTTGTTACATTAAATGAGGCTAAAAATTACAGAAAATGTCATGACCCCCCTTAAATACTGGTAAGCATAATATATGAGCATAATATATAATATATAATATATGATATGATAATATATGAGCTTAGAATGCAAGGAGTGTAAGTGACTTGATCGATTTCTCTTCATCAACTTTTTCATCAGTTAATAACTCAACTGCAAAAACGTTCCAATTTGAGTTTGCTATAGAATCCGATAGATGAGGTTCTGACCTATCTTCCGCATTGTCAAATACAGCAGCTGAGAATGTATTTGCAGCTAAGTTATGACCAAAAGAGAAAGTCGATGTAGAGAAATCGATCAAATCACTTACACCCCTTTCATTCTAAGCCCCTCATATATGGTATAGCAATATAAGATTAATACGAGCGAGCGAAACAAGAGACATGTTGCAGAAAAGCACACATTACTTTGCCACATACACTCTGTCCAACTTCTATAAGATCAGGTGATGATCTTACTGCTTTGTGCCATTATAAATAAACAATGCTTCAACTTATATTCTAGTGTGTGACTATCATACACTGCATGATTTTCATATGTGTGTGTGTGCAAGCGCTGAACGTAAACCAAAGGATTTGTATTTTCCAAGTGTCAAGTTTCTATATGACCAGTTACATTTTTCCGTTGTTTTATATGTTTCGATCAATAAATCTGGAAATGGCCGAAGGGAATAGTGCTCACGGAGAGAAAAGAAAGACAAATCGATGCATTTCACCAAGAAAATATTGGTATAAGAGAAATTTCTCGTCGAATTAGACGATCCAATCAAGTAGTGCTCAATTATTTAACGAATCCTCATGGATACGGTAAGAAGGAGAGAGCTCCACGTCCCACTCTACATTGTTGTGTCAGATTGGTCCCAACAAATGGTGTCGACGACGATGCCGATATCGTGCCATTTTGCAATGATTTTGTCGACCTACCCTTCGTATTCGACAACCAATTACGAGCCAACGATGTGCCAATCCGACACCACGTCGACCGATCGCAGCACTGCTTGAATCTTATTATAGCTTTGTTTGTGTTCAAGGAAATTGAAATGAAAAGTGCAAAAAAAGCGTTTTTTACAATCATTTTATTCTACTCATTAACAAAGAACAGATAAATACAAAATATTCTATATCTTTACATTCTATGACATTCGTAACGTTTGCTTCGTCACCAAAGATATCTCAACAAGTACCAAAAATATTCGTCGTAATATCCGCTTGAGATACAGCTTCTGCAGCGATTGGTCCCCTCCACGGCCAGTAGCTGATAGAATATGTGAAAATTGCGCTCCTCGCACTCTTATGTACCACTTTTCTTATCTCCAATATGTAGTTCAAAATGTTGCTACCCTCCTGTGCACCGGTGAAATTAAATGTCTTCGCACTCTACCCAGATATCTTCGTTGCATTCGTGCTTTAAGCGACAACAGCAGCAGCTATCTTCGGGGGTAGAACCATCTGCTGACGATTGTGGTGAGATGAGCTTGTTGGTTTGGCTTTTTCAGCAATACATTCACCGATGTTGGATACGGAAGATATGGATCTAACAAGTACCACACTATCCGTGCTGAAACTTTCGCAGCTTCGACGATCGGCATGACAATTGAATGAGTACAGCGATGAATTGCTTAGCGATGGAAGAGGGATGATGGTTGATGTTTTTATCACATACTCTAGCCGAGATTTCCATACGTTATAATGCGGGAGAAAGAGCAGTAGCAACAGCTGAAATATAATAAATTTTAAAGGATAATATTCTATCGTCTTCGCCAGTAATACCATTCTGTTCATCCTCCTCAGCTTAGCCGTGATATATCGTTACTAATCGTTTCATCTTATGGACATCCCCGCTAATTAATTATTCAATCGCTGGTGTTTCAGCTGCATGTCCTCCAGGATGGATTTGGTGCATGAAATTTGTGCCGCAACAGCTGAAATAATATGAAGTTTACTTTTGAGAATAATGAAAATGTAAGCTTTCTGTGGTAGCAAGTCATTTGATTCGGAAAATTACTTTGTGCTGTTGTTACCACTCAAACACTGTTTCAATGTTTTGTTTTTACATGTAGCACTCGCTTTCGTATCTTGAATGACAGTTTAGCGAGAAAGAGAAAAAGCAAAGGTGCCGTGATGCCATTTCGCTCTGTTCAAGTTATCTTGTAGAATTATAGCTGAAACTATAGACATTGATGGCTGCGGGGGGCAAGACGAGGTCAGATTCCAGCAGTTTTGTAGCACTTTTCGTCGCACGGTCGACATGGTGTCCATAACCGCTCGAAAATGTATGAATCTGGGGTAGATCCCCACTCTACATTGTTGTGTCAGATTGGTCCCAACAAATGGTGTCGACGACGATGCCGATATCGTGCCATTTTGCAATGATTTTGTCGACCTACCCTTCGTATTCGACAACCAATTACGAGCCAACGATGTGCCAATCCGACACCACGTCGACCGATCGCAGCACTGCTTGAATCTTATTATAGCTTTGTTTGTGTTCAAGGAAATTGAAATGAAAAGTGCAAAAAAAGCGTTTTTTACAATCATTTTATTCTACTCATTAACAAAGAACAGATAAATACAAAATATTCTATATCTTTACATTCTATGACATTCGTAACGTTTGCTTCGTCACCAAAGATATCTCAACAAGTACCAAAAATATTCGTCGTAATATCCGCTTGAGATACAGCTTCTGCAGCGATTGGTCCCCTCCACGGCCAGTAGCTGATAGAATATGTGAAAATTGCGCTCCTCGCACTCTTATGTACCACTTTTCTTATCTCCAATATGTAGTTCAAAATGTTGCTACCCTCCTGTGCACCGGTGAAATTAAATGTCTTCGCACTCTACCCAGATATCTTCGTTGCATTCGTGCTTTAAGCGACAACAGCAGCAGCTATCTTCGGGGGTAGAACCATCTGCTGACGATTGTGGTGAGATGAGCTTGTTGGTTTGGCTTTTTCAGCAATACATTCACCGATGTTGGATACGGAAGATATGGATCTAACAAGTACCACACTATCCGTGCTGAAACTTTCGCAGCTTCGACGATCGGCATGACAATTGAATGAGTACAGCGATGAATTGCTTAGCGATGGAAGAGGGATGATGGTTGATGTTTTTATCACATACTCTAGCCGAGATTTCCATACGTTATAATGCGGGAGAAAGAGCAGTAGCAACAGCTGAAATATAATAAATTTTAAAGGATAATATTCTATCGTCTTCGCCAGTAATACCATTCTGTTCATCCTCCTCAGCTTAGCCGTGATATATCGTTACTAATCGTTTCATCTTATGGACATCCCCGCTAATTAATTATTCAATCGCTGGTGTTTCAGCTGCATGTCCTCCAGGATGGATTTGGTGCATGAAATTTGTGCCGCAACAGCTGAAATAATATGAAGTTTACTTTTGAGAATAATGAAAATGTAAGCTTTCTGTGGTAGCAAGTCATTTGATTCGGAAAATTACTTTGTGCTGTTGTTACCACTCAAACACTGTTTCAATGTTTTGTTTTTACATGTAGCACTCGCTTTCGTATCTTGAATGACAGTTTAGCGAGAAAGAGAAAAAGCAAAGGTGCCGTGATGCCATTTCGCTCTGTTCAAGTTATCTTGTAGAATTATAGCTGAAACTATAGACATTGATGGCTGCGGGGGGCAAGACGAGGTCAGATTCCAGCAGTTTTGTAGCACTTTTCGTCGCACGGTCGACATGGTGTCCATAACCGCTCGAAAATGTATGAATCTGGGTCGAAGCTCCTGTAGAGTTGCTATAATTAATAAAAGCGTGACACCCCTGCGGTGGTATAAAGTGTTGGACCCCTGCGATAGTAAAAGACAGAGAGGAGAGAATAGGATGGAGAGAGAGTGCTATGTGACTAGCGGAACAGCTTGAAAGTGAGGACAGGTAGTCAGTTAAGTGGTGATACGATACGTGAACGGAATAAGAAAGATACTTGTGCGGAAACTAAAATAGTTTATGATATTCGGTGAAAATATCACGGACTGGAGTACCTCTACAGCTCCCTGACCGGGAAAAGCGGGAAATAGCTAGAACAGCTTCGAATATCTCAAAATCTCTTATGCAAATGAAGCAATATTTCAATTTAAATGTTACTCGGGTGACAATTCGTCAAGTTTTGGTAAAAAATCCTCACATAAAGAGGGTTTAAAAGGTTAAAGCTCCTCATCTTACACCATCTCACATCGGAAGACGTCTGAGTTTTGCCAAAGCTCACATGAACCGACAGCGGGACATGGTATGTTATGACAAAGAATGTTTCCAAAAGAATACATTTTGCTTCTTCTTCTTAAATGGCACTAACGTTCCTAAAGGAACTTCGCCGTCTCAACGTAGTATTACTTGCGTCATTTTTATTAGTAATTAGTTGAGATTTCTATGCCGAATAACACCCCTTGAATGCATTCTGAGTGGCAAGCTCTAGAATACGCGTGATCACAGTGCAAGTCAAAGAAAATTTATTTGACGAAAAATTCCCCCGGCCAGGACGGGAATCGAACCCGAACCCCCGGCATGTTAGGTGATATATACCATAACGAAAAGTTCTTCAATGTATAGGTTATCTTCACTGACGAAAAAAAGTTAAATTTGGTTGGTCTTGATGGTTGCAACGGGTACTGGCGTGATTTACGGAAGAAGGAACAGTATTTTTCAACCAGGAATTTTGGTGGAGGCTCGTGCATGGTTTGGTCGGGATTCTGTGCAACCTGAATGCTCAAAATAGCTTTCACATCATTCAAGGATTACATACGTGTTCTGGAATCCTCTCTCCTACCGTTTGTGCATGGATATCGTCACAAAAAAATCACATTCCAGCAAAACAATGTTACTATTCATACCAGCAAGGAAACTAAGCAATGGATTAAGGACCGAAAACTTTATTTTTCTGGATTGGTCGTCTCACTCTTCAGATTTAAATCCTGTTGAAAATCTTAGGGGGATCCTTGTTCGCAGAATCTACACTGACGGAAAACGGTACACCACGATTGAAGAGTTCAAGGTCACAATTTCGGAAACATGGAAAAATATCGAGTTATTCGTTCAGTAGCATATGGTAAATTGTATTACAACACGAATTTTTCAGGTTATTAGTCGAAATGGCAAGGTTGCCAATTATTGACATGTAAATCAGCCGATCGTTTTGAATTTTTAATTTATAATCTTTTCGAATTTTGAAATGGTCTTATAGAAGATGGACAGAGTGTTTGTACACGGTCCAGACCGAGATAGATTTAGATCTCCTTTGACTCTTAGAAAACCCTTTCCAACTTCATTTTATGATGAGGTTTAATATTATCGCGTATTTACGCAACACCATCAGTAGCCAATGTGCTGGAAGAAGGTAATGAAGATGTTCGAGTTTCGAGCGACATAGCATGCGCTGCTATTTCGCAAATAGTGACGTCAATCGTTGTGTTTATCTTTGATTGCCCACCGCATCCATGTAAAAATGCTATTTTCAGGAAGTAATTTATCAATAAAAAACGTACATTTTTGTAGAGATCCCGCTGAATATGAGGCTAATGTGATAGCGTGAAGTGAATATTTGTGAAATCACGTCGAAAAAGACGGATAAAAGTGATATTTCGATGTGCCATTTTCACTATTTTACCGTTATGAAGTTGATGTTTTGAAGGCTCTAAGTGTAGGTGTGTATGTTGTGAGATAATAATCGCCAATTAATCAAAATTTCACCGAAAATGTTACTGCTTTCGAGAACTAAGTATACGACTGCTCCCTGGACCTTTTTACCACATGAATAATCGAAATAAGCCACTATATACTTATCATCTGTTGAAAAACAACCAGTTGAATGATTTCATGAGAATTTTGACTCAAATTATCATGCAACCGTAAGTACTTTCAAACAATATTGAAAGTACTTACAGTTGCATGTTTCTTCCATATACATTCCATATTGAATGCAAATAATAACGACACGAAATTTGGCTTGCCAATACAGATACACTTCGCCTACTGCTCCACCTCTATATGTACCTCATTGATCAGTAGCTATGTAAATAGCGTGTAAAACAGCCTTGCATCCCAGTCGGCCTTGGATTGATCCCCGTTGACATGGTTTTTTGGGGGCAATTCCAAAAGATGAGATGAAAATAGAAAAAAGAAAGAGACGTCTGCTTCCATACATACAAACATTTCAAAGCTTTTCAGACAGATGGTTTTATTTGCTCATTTGACGCTTCAAGACACGAAAATGCATAGTTTCTGAAATGAAATGTTTTCTGGTAACGCTAGTTGGGGTGTAGTACTAATATTTGTTTTGTTTACTATGGATTACTACCATTTTTACATAAACATTTTCCAATGTATATTTACCACAAACATGATGTGATTCGGATTCGGATTAAAATTTTCAAATAGTGGAACAACGAAATATATTGTCAGCCCGATTGGTTGAGAGGAGTATTCACGGTTACTTTCTTAGGTTTCCCAAATAAAGAATACGCACGATAAATAAAGAAATATATCGCCGGTTCGATTAATTCTATTGGAGTTTTCTCGGTTATCTTATAAGGTTTCCCTAGAATAATTTTCCGCCATCGTGATTGGAGTGCGACAAAGAGTAGGCACTATAAATAACTAAATATTTTGCGGTACAATTGAATTTGAATAAATTTTCTGGGCAACCTTATCAGGTTCCCGAAAATAATTTTCCACCGCCGTAATTGGAGTTCGATAAAGAGTGTGCACGATAAAAAACAGCCGTATGGTAGCGCCGGTCCGATTAAGTTGAGAGGAATTTTCTCGGTTACCTTGTCAGGTTTCCCAAGAACAATTTTGCTTCATTGTGACTGGAGTTCGATAAAGAGGAGCACGATAAATAACTAAATATATCAATGGTCCGATTAATTTTAGAAGAGTTACCTTATCAGGTTTCTCAAAAATATTTTTTCTCCGTCGCGATTAGAGTTTGATGAAGAGTAGGCAAATAAAAAACGAAATACATCACCAGTACAGTTAATTTGAGAGGAATTTACTCGGTTACCTTGTCAGGTTTCCCAAGAATAATCTTCCGCCGATTCGATGAAGATTTCGTACGATAAATAATGAAATACATCGCCAGTACAACTCATTTCAGAGGATTTTTTTTGGGTTACCTTATTAGGTTTCCCATGAATGACTCTCGGTCGTCATTATTGGAGTTTGATAAAAAAAAAATACACGCGATAAATAATAGAATATATATCCCGTCATTGTGATACATGAGATTTTCAGAGTTTCGTTTCGTCGAGTGGTCGATAGCTCGCGTTTGCATAATCACATCATTTACCGCAGTGAGTCCTGATTAATACCTCTTCCCACTAACAACTATCCCTTCCATGATAATCGCTAGGGAACGCTATGGAGGTGACCCTTCTGGCTTTCGGACGGCGATTATCATACTAACATTCCTTCCCTTCCCCTGGTGACTGTAAGGACGTGGCCGGCGTCGTTATTATCCATTTAAAGCTCGAATCACCGAAAGTTGCACAACGAGAATGATTTGCTAGTCCCAAGCGTCATTTTGTGTGTTCTTTGTGCAATTTGGTTGGTTAAGGTCAATCACGGAGAGCAACTACGAAGTGTACAGTCTACCCAAGCCCAAGCTCAATAAAATAAATAGCCCTTACAATTTCCAACAAGTCATCCATACATCGGGAGATGGGAAAATTCCCGGTATACATTTGTCAGAATGTTTTTTTTTATTATTGAACTCTTTGTTCTAATTAAACTCTTTGTGGATAATAGCCTAACGTATTTCAACGCCATATGCAGTCGTGTCTCGGACACAAACTTCCCATAACTTTATTTGTTCCTAAAATCGGCACAAACCTTCCGGACAACCCCAATACATTGTAAGAAGAAGATACAAGATTTCGATAAATTCCTCATTAAATTGCCTTCATCACAGATTGTTTTCATATTTTTTCTTGTATTCATGTCTCCATTCAATATCGATGGCAATTTTCACACGTCTTGTAAATTGCAACTCGAGTGAAGGAACAGCTTACAATCGTAACAGCGTTTGCGCTATTCGAAGCACATTAGTGAAAGTGGTCTTATAGGTACGTGACATTCATGTGCCCGATTATACTCAACCACGCTACGAGCGTCGTCTATAGACGTCATCAGGGTGATAATGCACATCGATCACACCAGCGCGATATGCATTCTTTTCGGCGCAGTGCTCCGTTCAGCGGTATCGGTCTGGCGGAGCACACTGCCGTAGTGAAAGGGTTAAGGCAGAGCGAGCAACAATGTATGAAACGTAAATGGGGTTTCGTAGGATAAATCGTCAAATTTGACAGTTTTCGCAAAGCCCACCAGTTACAAGCGTAATTCTCGATATAAATCAAGCTTTGATTACTGCCTTCCCTATGGGAGACCTGCGATTGTTGTGGGATGACAAACTTTATCTTACGGTTCACATTGAACCGCCAACTTTCCATTTTCCACTCGCGGCACATCCCACATAGTCAAGAGCACTTGCAACAACAGCCCGCAGCCAGCGAAAAGGAGGTAATCCGAGCAGGAGGGATACAACCCTAACAGCAGCAGCAAAAAAGTCGCGCCTGGCAAGGGACTCCGACAGTCGAAAAACGATAGCAATTAAAGTTGTTAAAATTAGGGAATCATAAATCCTAATCTATCTCCGTTCCCCATGTCCGTTGAGTTTCCCTCGGTCCTTCGTACCATGGGAGATACGCACAACGCAGTGCAAAACTCGATCGTAAGAGGACGCAGCAATTGTACCCATCCAGGGCTGTTTCTTCGTAGAAAATTACGAACTGCGCGAGCTGCCGACGGCACAGCTTGAGTAGCTGTTAAAAGTTGGTCTAAAGTTTCATTTACGGCAGGGCAAACAAACGGCCGACGGCCAACCGGGAGGGCACAAGAGGTCGTAAATAATCCCAAGAACAAAAGGGGGTTAATTAAATAGAAAACATATCAAATTTATGGAAAGGTCCTGCGAGAAGGCGATGTATACTCAGAATCGATACTTTTTCGTATTTGATGCTGTTGTTGTTGTTGTCGTTTCTATTTCCGTTGCGAACGCAGCGGTAGATTTTTCGTTTGATTAGACTTGATTTGGGTTTATGGGGCTGTAATTTTAGTCGGTCATAATTGAAATGGCTGCAACGGATATTTTGGGTGGGATTTTTTTTCTCGAGAACAAAGACTTCTACGTTTGACAACGGGAAGTCGATTTTTACTCGCTATGTGGATATCGCGTGTATATTTGCTGCCAACGTTAAGCAGCTCTATATGAAGTCGTTAATAAATCCGACCATTCGACGCGGTTTCGAATATACCAAAGTGACATACTTCCGGCTGACTCTCCCGGGACCTACCCGTGGAATACGTTTTGAGGAATTGCGTGCGCCATTAACAAAAGTGGCACTAAACCGTAATTGCTGTTCCCATTTCCGGAAACTACAATCGCCACTGTCGTCGGTCTGTTTCGGTTAGTTTCAGCATAAACAGGGTCCGATATGTGTGATTTACGATCGTCCCCGGGCAACAGCAAACGCAGAAACACTGAACGGAAGACACATGCCTGAATGATACTTAATGAGGCGTGTAAGTTGTTTTTACGTCGCTCGCTATGCAGTTTAGATTTTACTTCGAAATAGGGTAATGAAGTGCTTATAGATATGCATAACCGAATTTCAACCATTCGAAACTATCGAAACGTGTCTAATCGACAAACAGAATCGTTTTGCTCTCTGTTATCGTGTACCACACGAGGGAATGTTAGATCTACGGAGATATAGGGCGGACTCGATTATATACAGTCTCGGATTTCTTTTCACTGTATATAATGGAATCCTGTAAATAATGGAGTCAGAAAAAAAAATTAATTCGTTTTTTATGCATATTTTCATCGTTTATTTATCGTTTATCTAAACATATATATACAGGTCGGACTCGATTATATGTGTTTCGATTTCATACAATTTTGGACTCGATTATACAGGTCGGACTCGATTATCCGGAGTATTGACTTTTTTTTCCACTCCGGATAATCGAATCCTCCGGATAATCGAGACATTAAAAAACGAATTTTTTCTCGGTAAACGCAATATAATTATGATTTGCACTTATTTATTTCTTATGGTTTTATCTAGATTGACACGTTTGTATGTTTGTGACTTTGTAACTTTGTAACTTTATCTGTAGCGCTATACCACATTAATATAAATTGAACGCCCTCCCTGTTGATCGATGGATCGGAAATTTGGAACACATATTTATCTCTGGTGTCATCATAAAACTGCGTATTCCATGATCTTGAAAATCCAAGATGGCGGCCGCTACAAAATGGCGTATTACATATTTTCTCAGATCCGCTTCAATGTGGGTGTCAAATGAAAAGGCTTGACTAGTAGAACACAGTCATTTATGAAAAATGTAAATCCAAGATGGCAGATTACACATTTTCTCAGAACCCTATCAATATGTATATCAAATGAAAGGGATTGACTAGTAGAATGCAGTTATTTATGGAAAATGCAACTCCAAAACGGCCGCCACCACAAAATGGCTACTATGTTTTTTTTTGTAATCCCCTCAATATCGGCATCAAAGGAAATGATTTGACTAACAGAATACAGTACATCAAGAAAATATTCGAAAGAAAAATAGGTAAGAAATAAACGTTGGATTTCCATTATCCACAGTTAGTTGTTTCATCATATACCCCACGATTTTATTTTAGTCTCATCATTGCCCTAGATTAATGAAGGAACGGATGTGATAACTACTAACTGCTACTTGTCTTATTATTTTCTAGCTTTTAGTACATTAAACCGTTCAACTTAAAAAGTATTTTTTTTGTAGTTTTTAGTAAATTATCTGTATCATTAGCATATTTCTCTACATTAAAACCGCCATCTTGGATTTGCATTTTCATAAATAACTGTATTCTACTAGTCCAGACCTTTCATTTGATACCCATATTGATGGGGTTCTGAGAAAATATGTAATCCGCCATTTTGTAGTGGCCGCCATCTTGGATTTGCATTTTTCATAAATAACTGTATTGTACTAGTCAAGCCCTTTCATTTGATACCCAAATTAGCTATTCAATATGGAATTATTATACAAATTATTCAAATTTTCCGAAAATCAAAAATAAAATACTCCGGATAACCGAGTCCAAAATTCCGGATTTTTCAATTATTGGCTTTAATCTGAAATGTCGATCATCTGAATCGGTCTAGTAGTTAAAAAAGGTATGATTTTTTGAAAAAAATCATTTTTGG
Organism: Toxorhynchites rutilus septentrionalis; assembly: GCF_029784135.1. NCBI lineage: Eukaryota > Metazoa > Arthropoda > Insecta > Diptera > Culicidae > Toxorhynchites > Toxorhynchites rutilus. The sequence goes on along the minus strand of NC_073744.1, from coordinate 56,357,658 downwards.
AAAAAAAAAACAGGTAAAAGTTCGCTTTTTCGGACAACCCTAAAACGATTGCTGATTGCATGTAACTCTTACTCTTACTCGGTCAGTATTAGAATTATGTCAATACACTCAAAAAAAATCTATTTATAATAATATTAAACTATTATCTGAATGAAATTGCTCTAAATTCTAAATAGAAAACATGACTCGTTATTAAATATGATTTTTTTCAATTAGCAATAATCGCACCTCGGTGTAACCTCATTGGTTACGATATCGCCACAGTGCAAAGCTAAATTGGACACTTATTCTAAACGAAAAATTTAATATTCGTTCAAAAATTTTATTCAAAAATGTGTTTAGGGGCTGTCCACATACCACGTGGACAACTTTAGGGGGGGTAGGGCGTATGAAAATGTCCACGCTTGTCCACGTAGAGGGGTGAGGGGGTATAGACTATGTCCACGTGGATACGAATAATACATATTTTTTTCAAATATAATCACCGATACATTCTAAATTAAATAAAAACTGTTCCATATACAAGAGAAGAAAATATTCCGCCAAACCTGAGTATTCCGTATTTATCAATAAACGGATTGAGCTGCCTGAGAGTGCTTCATATAGTTTTACTAATACCATTCTTCTTCATTGAAATACATATTTTTAAAAATAACTCACGTAAACTGAGAACGACCGAGCTATTTTAATATTCTAATTCAGTATTCTAATATTTACTTTTCTGAAGATTTTGCACAGATTTTGCAGTTGTGAAACATTTCATTCGATGGATTGAAGTACCTTTTAGAGGTGGAAAACTTGAAAATTTTCGTTTTTTACAGGTTTTTATTAATTTTCTGCCAAAAATACATGATAAACTTGTTTGTTTCTACCAACAAAATGAAGCTTTTCCCGCAAAATTTTCTCATCCTTCACATGAATGCAATTGAATCGTTCTAAGCAGCGCACTTTTTAATTTGAGTCAATTGAAGTCAAAAAATAGGTCGCAACAAATATTCAATATCAATCATTTCATAGTTGAGATTTAAGCTTGATTTCACAGTTGGGAATGAATGAATCGTGAGTTGTCTGATGTCACTTTTCCCCGCGAGCACATTGAAAGTCATCTAGATACTCAATGCAGAATGTTCGATAAGGACCCTTGGAAAATACCCCGAACTATGGCGGCAAAGGTTTCGTATTGCGCTACCAACTGAAGGTGAATAGGAAATACAGAGTGAAGATAAATCGGCATTTGCAGTGATCGATCATATACCGGAGGGGACAAAGAACTGCACTCAACAAAAAAAATAGAGGAGCGTAGGGCGGCATCGTAAATTTTGGGTGATTTTTGGAACGCTGTAACTCTGTCATGAAACAATGCATTTGTCAAAGCAATGACTGGACATAGTATAAAACATGAAATAATCCAAAGGGAAAGGATAATTTTGCATTCGATCAAGAGTATCTCTGTAGTAAAATGTTCGAATTAATCAGATTATTGCGTGTTTCCGTATTGGGAAACCAGATAACCTTTATATCTTCGCTGATGATGACAAAAAATATGGTATACTCACAAGAATTTAAAAATTAAACTCATATGAAACATGTGCTTTGTATTTTGTACTTGCTAGTCATTTCTCTACCAAACAAAAACAACTGTCCACAGCAAAGCAGGTACAGCAGGGTACAGCTAGTAAAATTTAAAATAAAATAAACTTAAATGGAACCTTATTTCTTTCTTACATTGAACACTTTATTTGCACCATGTCAATTGCCGTTTCTCTCAATTTTGTATTTGCTAATAAAGAACCGAATATCCGGCCAAACCACTATCGGTTTCATCACTAAAATATAAACACAAAAATGAATTTCTGTCTGTCTGCATATACATATTTTAAAGATACATATTTTTCTGTATTAGAGCAAGTGCTCCTATAGTGTAAGTAGTACCAATAGTGGTTGTATAGTAATAAAAGTCTTTTATATCAAATTCACGGTAATTAAGGCAAATAAACTGAAAACAGAACGTTCGCTGGGTATTTGTACAGATATAAAGGAAAAGAATTCAAAAGTTTTGCAAGAGCCGGTCTAGAAATTGTTCGTAGAGAAAAATTTCTCGATTTCTCTGGATGGGTATATTTAAAGTCAATCCAAAACAAGGCTGGCGGTTGGACTTGTGCCTTGGTGGACCAATTGGCTGCAAGAGTCTGGTCTGGACCGTATCGGCTCTGTGGCGGACAAGACTGAGTATTGGCTTGTCTTTTGACATTGCAATTTTTTGAACTTATATCTCTAAATAAAATCAGTTCGTTTTTTTGCTAACCTGACTTCAATGCTGAGAAAACAAAATAATATCTTTTAGATAACTCGTCTTGTTCAAACCACTGTAGGGGAAGGAGGTGGGACCATCATCATCATCTTTTTTTAAAAGGGTCAATTAAAACGTTGAACGTTCGTTTATTAAGAAAACGTGAATGTTTGAAAGTATTCATAACAAAAAATCGATTCTGGGCGGGACGAAGTTTGCTGGGTCAGCTAGTAATTTTATAAAAATCGGTCGAGTCGTTTCCGAGTTTCGGGGGAGTTCGACCACGAACATCGTGACACGATGTTTTTATGTGTATTGATGTGTGGATTGAAACGAGGAAAAAACTGGCATATTTAACCCCTTAGCGTATTATGCAATACGTCATACATCAAGTGAATTCACTACTCTGCTGAGCGTTCTTGCGCCCTATGTTATGCAAGTACACCGCGAGTGAGACTCGATGTTGTACGCGAAAGGGATAACCAAGCATAGTGCCATCGTAAGCGATAACGGTCACACATCGGTATTCTGAGTGCTCTGCGCAAATAATAAAATCCTACAGCAAACTCGATCAAATCAATCCTCCCGCACTTTTGAAAGTATTGCAAACATATGCACGTTTTTTTTTGTTTTGTTTTTTTAACTCTCTCCTCACTATCTGCGTCCTCGTCCTTCTAACCATAATTCCCCACCAAAAAATCCCACACCCACTGTCACCGGTCACGTTTTTCCCATGCCAGTCATTCGTCTAACGTATCGCCGGAAACGACCGGAATCACTAATCAAACACGCGTTTCCCCCTAAAGCTGTGCGGTACTTCAGAATGTTACCCACTGCGGTGCTGCTGATCCTTACGAAACTGTCCAAAACAGCCCGATTGCGAGCAATGTGCGAAGGGATTTCTGTCCTATATTTTCTTTTGTTCTTAGTTCTCTCCCTTTTCGGAAATCTTGAACACCAGAGAATGAAAAAAACCTAGGGGTGAATACATTAAAACAGTTTAAATACCACCGCATCATTATAGCGCCCGGTTTCGTAATTTTTCTTTCCTCTTCTGTTGTCTGTTGCCACTTCGGCTTGCATAAATTTACGAACTTGTAAAACGTGTTCGCTTCCTTTGTGTCGCGACCGAAGGGACACGAGAAGGATCTCACTTTCAGTAGTTTTTGAGGGTAGAAGGTAACGGGGAGGGTAAGGATTGTGTAGGCAAAAGCGATAAAAATGATATTCACGTGCTGAAATTAAAATTCCTGCGTTGGGACAATTATGAACAAACGTCAATGCGTTTCCTTTCATGCTCGGCCGATCGTAACGATCGGTTGACAGATGGTACTAATTGGTGTGCGCAGTCGAGGTGCGATGGAACAAGTTTTGCCGGAAGGCTTCGTGATGGGAGAAAAAAATCCCGAATAATGGAGTCCGGAGCTTGCAACTTTTAAATCCAGTTTGTAGGCTCGAATGGGACTCACTCAGCCATGCCGAAAATATTGATTGATTTTCAGCTAGCTCAGCTCCTCGGTAATCACCTGTCGGTCGGTACGGTATAATCATTGCAGAAATTGCTTCCATTAGCCCGACTTCAGATGTAAAAAGGAGTTTAACCTACATTCAGGGGATAGTAACTTCAAGCAAAAACAGGAAGTGGGTTATATCTATGGTATAACCGCAAGGGTGACGTAGGACTATCGTTGATTTAGAGATCATTTGTTTGAAATTGAATCTCAATCCATTCTGAATGAATGAATAAATGAATAAACGTTGGAGGCACAAGGTTTTATGCATCCAATATAGGATACGAAAAACCTTGTTCTGAAGAATAATCTTCAGAAGCTAACCTGCTAACTGTACTTGATTGATAAATCACAAACCCAAATGTATTATATGGATATTTGATGGATAGAAAACATTAAAATAAACTCTTTCACATGAATGTATTTTTAAATTCCCAGAGGAACTGGCAGATTATTTTCAGTAACGATTAGATATTTCCACATTTTCCTCGATACTGGAAGCCCACCAGTGGTTAATGCTAATTCGATAACCATCTGTTAATAGCACTTGCTTGAAACATATTTGGTCACAGTGTTACATGGATAGAAAACATTCAAATAAACTCTTTCACATGAATGTATTTTGAAAATTCCCAAAGGAACTGGCAGATTTTTTTCCAGCAATGATTAGATCTTTCCGGAACTTTCTCGATGCTGAATGGCATCCTAACGGAAAGAGTTCTGCGCGTGTATGTGTCGATCCTTCGCCGTCCACCTCCTCCAGCACGTTAGGCAACGATGTTGTCTTGTCGATGTCCTCACGAAAAATGAATGTGTCTCACCACCAGAATATCGCTTAAGTATGCTTTTTGTGTGTGATTGAATCGAGAGAAGGTGTGGTTTACGATGGAAATTTGGAAGGCAAACTAGAGGGGAATGAACTCTCTGAGCTCGGAACTTTCGGCGACTGAGCAATAATCGATTGCGGGCGCATACAATATTGGATACGGAAATATCCTACTGATGGGGAAGAATAATCTTCTGAAGCTATCCTGTTAATTGCGATTGATTGAAAAACCACAAAACCAAATGTATTTGATCACAGTGTTACATGGAAAGAAAACATTCAAATAAACTCTTTAACATGAATATATTTTAAAAATTCCCAAAGGAACTGGCAGATTATTTTCAGTAACGATTAGATATTTCCACATTTTCCTCGATACTGGAAGCCCACCAGTGGTTAATGCTAATTCGATAACCATCTGTTAATAGCACTTGCTTGAAACATATTTGGTCACAGTGTTACATGGATAGAAAACATTCAAATAAACTCTTTCACATGAATGTATTTTGAAAATTCCCAAAGGAACTGGCAGATTTTTTTCCAGCAATGATTAGATCTTTCCGGAACTTTCTCGATGCTGAATGGCATCCTAACGGAAAGAGTTCTGCGCGTGTATGTGTCGATCCTTCGCCGTCCACCTCCTCCAGCACGTTAGGCAACGATGTTGTCTTGTCGATGTCCTCACGAAAAATGAATGTGTCTCACCACCAGAATATCGCTTAAGTATGCTTTTTGTGTGTGATTGAATCGAGAGAAGGTGTGGTTTACGATGGAAATTTGGAAGGCAAACTAGAGGGGAATGAACTCTCTGAGCTCGGAACTTTCGGCGACTGAGCAATAATCGATTGCGGGCGCATACAATATTGGATACGGAAATATCCTACTGATGGGGAAGAATAATCTTCTGAAGCTATCCTGTTAATTGCGATTGATTGAAAAACCACAAAACCAAATGTATTTGATCACAGTGTTACATGGAAAGAAAACATTCAAATAAACTCTTTAACATGAATATATTTTAAAAATTCCCAAAGGAACTGGCAGATTATTTTCAGTAACGATTAGATATTTCCACATTTTCCTCGATACTGGAAGCCCACCAGTGGTTAATGCCAACTCGATAACCACCTGTTAATAGCCGCGCGTGTATGTGTGTGTAGCGATGTCTTCCCAGGGAACCGTTTGTGGCATCACTCTCCTCCTGATAGATTCCCTTCTGGCCTAGGGTGCACAAACAGGCTCTTGGTGACACCGTTCATCCGCGCTTTCATGATAAACGAAGAGCTTCACCACAACAGCGACAACATGCTCCCATCGCTGTTCAATTAGAACTGAGTGGATTTCCGAGCGCCGCTCGCTTATATACCGATTGGTAATTTCAATAGCCTGTTTTGAAAGCAATTTTGAGACTATTGAAACAAGTTTTTGGATCAAAAAGTAACAAGTATATAACGCGTAGACATTTTATCTTTCGAATGAAGTGTTTATCATACCATTTCGTTCAGTTGTTTAGGAGCTATTAACGCTCAAAATCTCGGTCTCCGGCGTAACGCTTTCGTTTTCGAAACTTTGATTTTACACCCCGGTATAGAAATGAAAGACGTAGTCCTACGTCAAAAAGTGGGACCAATTCGAGATTGCTTTTATGTAAACAGTGAACTTTTTTTACACTCTAAAAATTGCACTGTCTTGCACTGACAACTGAATGATATTGTCAATTTGTGCGAGATGCCTCAAAACAGCTGGGAATAAATATTGTTTATATACAGTAAGTTACATTTAATGCGACGTTTAGATAACTGGACAGACCTGTGATGTGACACGTTTAATTGGACATTTTTATCTCTTATTGGACATTTTTGTAAATATCGAGTTCGGGGCCCAAATTATGGAACCACATTAAAGTTGCCACCAGACGTCCACTCAAATCGCCATATTCAATTACAGGCCAAAATCGCTTCCAAAGCGACACTGAGTTGTGCCTCGGCATGTAGTATTAAATTTAAATTACTGTATTATATTGTTATTTATGTTCGCATCATAAGCAACGAACACACATTTATTTTCCACTTGCAACAGTATTCCCGATGATTGGATGGATGGACTTATACATGTATCTAGTACGACTATTGTCATGTGTATATACGATTTACTACAGAGTACCAAAAAAACCAATAGTGGAAAACGTTCTTGATAATTAAAATAATTATTATAGATTTTTGTAAGTACGTGTATGCTTGAAATATTACGTTAAAAATTATTTTTAAGTCCGAATATTTCCGGTTTCAAGAGAAGTGAAAGTTAAAGTTGCTATTTTTTATTTTTAACTTTTAATAACGAAAGATTATCTGTTTGCCGGTCTTTTGCGTTCTGATATACATAGTGACAAAAATAAATTAGTTCAACTTCGTCATTCAATTGCACTTAACTCAAAACTGTAAACATGAGATTATGAACTTGACAAACCAAGTTGCCAAATATGCCAACCCAGCAAACATTAAATCGTATAACTATAGTATGTAGAGCATCGAATATCTGATATTTTGGGTGGTATATGATGCGCCCAAATAGCATATACAGTAAGTTACCTCTAATCCTTGACATACCGAGGCACTACTCAGTGTCGCATTAGACGTGATTGGCCTGTAATTGGACATTCACGATGATAGTGGTACAATGTCGACGTCTGGTGGCGACTTTCAATCTGGGGCCATACTTTGGGTCCCAAACTTGATGTTTACAAAAATATCCAATTAGAGATGAAAATGTACAATTATTTGTATCCCGTTACAGGTCTGTACAATAACCTAAATGACGAATTAGAGGTAACTTACTGTACATGCAAGGTTATTAGTCAATACCTCATACCATAATAAGTCTGTTGCCATACGAATATACGATTCATCACTGCCATAAAAAAGGGGGAAAATATTAAAGTAAAATGTTCAGTCCGGGGAATCACCATTTTTGTATGTATATAGAACTTTTATAAACATTTATGTTTGTTCAAATAGGAATTATTCAATTGATTTTTAGGGATATAAATGTTTGATATGAGTGGTGGCGACGGTTATAAAATTGCTCCGATTGGATTTGAACTCCGGTTGTTTGGATTATCAAGCCGCAGTTATCTCGTACGGCTATCTGAAATATGATTCTAGGGTAATTAAAGCTCTTACATATGATACATATGATACGAAATTTTTTTCGGATACGTCATACGTCATTGTTTATTGTGCTTAGGTGGAAATATCGCAAAATTTATATAGAAATGGTTAAATAAAGTTCAGTACTACATGTTTCAAGTAATCAAATAACATGAAGTAAAAAAATTTCATTCATATTTTAACAATTTAAAACTGCCATCGGGCCTGCCCAGCAAACATTAAATCGTAAAAAAATGGAGGGGTTGTATCCAAGACACGACCGCTTAGAATGTAGGACTACGCAATCTTTTTTCTTTTGAAATTTGATGGTTTACATTTCGAATATTTGCAACTACGTCGAAATTTCATAAAAAGGTTTAATGGCTTACGTAGTTTTGTAGAATCATTTCGAGAAGCAACGATCCTTTTTTGCCTTTGCGAGAACAATGCACTAATTGCTCATATGTCGCAATTTGTTTCTTTATATCAATGGACGCATTGCACTGAATATTAACGAGAGGCATCTTCCGTGCATCGCCATCAAAGACGAATGAACTCTCTGAGTTTCAAGTCTCTATAATTCAAAAGAAGAATAAGAAGAAGAAGTGCATCGCCATTCAATAAACATCTAACACGCGTCTAACAGATGCACACAGTTGCAATGCTAAAAAAGAAACATCGCGAGAATGACCGTTCATGAAAAATCGTTTCTCGACTCTCTGTCAAAACCGTCAACAAAGCTAGTCGGACAGAACCGATGCGCACGAGACCAAATACGAATGGCAACTAAAAGTATCGAAGGTGTGCAATTCACATGTACAGGAAATGAACAAGTTCTAAGTTTCGCGCAACGAAAACAAGCAACACACACAAAACCAAACACTGATGTTTAGAAACGACCTATAATCTTTTGCACTATTCCCTTTTTCCGCCTGCTTTGCCATGACTCGGATGGTTGTGTTAATTGCAATGCCAGATGCACTTCAAGTGAAATATTCGCTAGCGTTCACAGCTCGAGAAGAAACATAAAACACAAAACGAGCAGAATAAGCGAACAATTTAAACCATATACAGACTATGGGATTGTAATGTATAGCATATCAAACAAATCTTAGAAAATTTCCAATTCGATTGGTATGCAAATCGTTTAAATCCGTTCGTAGCCAAAATAGTTATTAACGTTAACTTTATTTCATAAAAACAAGACCTGTTTTTTGATTTGGCACCCTTAATGGAAGACGTAGTCCTACGTCAAAAATATAAAATTGGAGACGATATACATACATCCAAGACACATTACTTGTATGATGTGTATAACTGGCATATGCATATGAAATTGGAGGCCATAGACATGTATATGGGGAATATAATGTAATATAAACGATAATTATACGATTTATTTTTTTCTAGAATGTATGTATATCGCCTCCACGTTTGCATGTATACATGCAATTCATATTAATCATACTCGTAATATAATCCTCAAAATAAAATTACATTATACTAAACCTTCGTTTCAAACAACTTATACAGTAACCAAATCAAGCAAAAAACAGGAAGTGGGTTATATCTATGGTATAACCGCAAGGGTGACGTAGGACTATCGTTGATTTAGAGATCATTTGTTTGAAGTTGAATCTGAATTCATTCTGAATGAATGAATATTTGGAGAACTTCGAAAACGAGAGCGTTACGTTGGAGGCACAAGGTTTTATGCATCCAATATTGGATACGGAAATATCCTACTGATGGGGAAGAATAATCTTCTGAAGCTATCCTGTTAATTGCGATTGATTGAAAAACCACAAAACCAAATGTATTTGGTCACAGTGTTACATGGATAGAAAACATTCAATTAAACTCTTTCACATGAATATATTTTGAAAATTCCCAAAGGAACTGGCAGATTATTTTCAGTAACGATTAGATATTTCCACATTTTCCTCGATACTGGAAGCCCACCAGTGGTTAATTCCAACTCGATAACCACCTGTTAATAGCACTTGATTGAAACATATTTGGTCACAGTGTTACATGGATAGAAAACATTCAATTAAACTCTTTCACATGAATATATTTTGAAAATTTCCAAAGGAACTGGCAGATTATTTTCAGTAACGATTAGATATTTCCACATTTTCCTCGATACTGGAAGCCCACCAGTGGTTAATGCCAACTCGATAACCACCTGTTAATAGCACTTGGTTGAAACATATTTGGTCACAGTGCAACCTGGATAGAAAACATTCAATTAAACTCTTTCACATGAATATATTTTGAAAATTCCCAAAGGAACTGGCAGATTATTTTCCAGCAATGATTAGATCTTTCCGGAACTTTCTCGATGCTGAATGGCATCCTAACGGAAAGAGTTCTGCGCGTGTATGTGTCGATCCTTCGCCGTCCACCTCCTCCAGCACGTTAGGCAACGATGTTGTCTTGTCGATGTCCTCACGAAAAATGAATGTGTCTCACCACCAGAATATCGCTTAAGTATGCTTTTTGTGTGTGATTGAATCGAGAGAAGGTGTGGTTTACGATGGCAATTTGGAAGGCAAACTAGAGGGGAATGAACTCTCTGAGATCGGAATTTTCGGCGACTGAGCAATAATCGATTGCGGGCGCATACAATATTGGATACGGAAATATCCTACTGATTGGGAAGAATAATCTTCTGAAGCTATCCTGTTAATTGCGATTGATTGAAAAACCACAAAACCAAATGTATTTGGTCACAGTGTTACATGGATAGAAAACATTCAATTAAACTCTTTCACATGAATATATTTTGAAAATTTCCAAAGGAACTGGCAGATTATTTTCAGTAACGATTAGATATTTCCACATTTTCCTCGATACTGGAAGCCCACCAATGGTTAATGCCAACTCGATAACCACCTGTTAATAGCACTTGATTGAAATATATTTGGTCACAGTGTAACATGGATAGAAAACTTCAATTAAACTCTTTCACATGAATATATTTTGAAAATTCCCAAAGGAACTGCCAGATTATTTTCCAGCAATGATTAGATCTTTCCGGAACTTTCTCGATGCTGAATGGCATCCTAACGGAAAGAGTTCTGCGCGTGTATGTGTCGATCCTTCGCCGTCCACCTCCTCCAGCACGTTAGGCAACGATGTTGTCTTGTCGATGTCCTCACGAAAAATGAATGTGTCTCACCACCAGAATATCGCTTAAGTATGCTTTTTGTGTGTGATTGAATCGAGAGAAGGTGTGGTTTACGATGGCAATTTGGAAGGCAAACTAGAGGGGAATGAACTCTCTGACTTCGGAACTTTCGGCGACTGAGCAATAATCGATTGCGGGCGCATACAATATTGGATACGGAAATATCCTACTGATGGGGAAGAATAATCTTCTGAAGCTATCCTGTTAATTGCGATTGATTGAAAAACCACAAAACCAAATGTATTTGGTCACAGTGTTACATGGATAGAAAACATTCAATTAAACTCTGTCACATGAATATATTTTGAAAATTCCTAGAGGAACTGGCAGATTAATTTCAGTAACGATTAGATATTTCCACATTTTCCTCGATACTGGAAGCCCACCAGTGGTTAATGCCAACTCGATAACCACCTGTTAATAGCACTTGGTTGAAACATATTTGGTCACAGTGTAACCTGGATAGAAAACATTCAATTAAACTCTTTCACATGAATATATTTTGAAAATTCCCAGAGGAACTGGCAGATTATTTTCAGTAACGATTAGTTATTTCCACATTTTCCTCGATACTGGAAGCCCACCAGTGGTTAATACCAACTCGATAACCACCTGTTAATAGCACTTGATTGAAACATATTTGGTCACAGTGTTACATGGATAGAAAACATTCAATTAAACTCTTTCACATGAATATATTTTGAAAATTCCCAAAGGAACTGGCAGATTATTTTCCAGCAATGATTAGATCTTTCCGGAACTTTCTCGATGCTGAATGGCATCCTAACGGAAAGAGTTCTGCGCGTGTATGTGTCGATCCTTCGCCGTCCACCTCCTCCAGCACGTTAGGCAACGATGTTGTCTTGTCGATGTCCTCACGAAAAATGAATGTGTCTCACCACCAGAATATCGCTTAAGTATGCTTTTTGTGTGTGATTGAATCGAGAGAAGGTGTGGTTTACGATGGCAATTTGGAAGGCAAACTAGAGGGGAATGAACTCTCTGACTTCGGAACTTTCGGCGACTGAGCAATAATCGATTGCGGGCGCATACAATATTGGATACGGAAATATCCTACTGATGGGGAAGAATAATCTTCTGAAGCTATCCTGTTAATTGCGATTGATTGAAAAACCACAAAACCAAATGTATTTGGTCACAGTGTTACATGGATAGAAAACATTCAATTAAACTCTTTCACATGAATATATTTTGAAAATTCCCAGAGGAACTGGCAGATTATTTTCAGTAACGATTAGATATTTCCACATTTTCCTCGATACTGGAAGCCCACCAGTGGTTAATTCCAACTCGATAACCACCTGTTAATAGCACTTGATTGAAACATATTTGGTCACAGTGTTACATGGATAGAAAACATTCAATTAAACTCTTTCACATGAATATATTTTGAAAATTCCCAGAGGAACTGGCAGATTATTTTCAGTAACGATTAGATATTTCCACATTTTCCTCGATACTGGAAGCCCACCAGTGGTTAATGCCAACTCGATAACCACCTGTTAATAGCACTTGATTGAAACATATTTGGTCACAGTGTAACATGGATAGAAAACATTCAATTAAACTCTTTCACATGAATATATTTTGAAAATTCCCAGAGGAACTGGCAGATTATTTTCAGTAACGATTAGTTATTTCCACATTTTCCTCGATACTGGAAGCCCACCAGTGGTTAATGCCAACTCGATAACCACCTGTTAATAGCACTTGATTGAAACATATTTGGTCACAATGTTACATGGATAGAAAACATTCAATTAAACTCTTTCACATGAATATATTTTGAAAATTCCCAAAGGAACTGGCAGATTATTTTCCAGCAATGATTAGATCTTTCCGGAACTTTCTCGATGCTGAATGGCATCCTAACGGAAAGAGTTCTGCGCGTGTATGTGTCGATCCTTCGCCGTCCACCTCCTCCAGCACGTTAGGCAACGATGTTGTATTGTCGATGTCCTCACGAAAAATGAATGTGTCTCACCACCAGAATATCGCTTAAGTATGCTTTTTGTGTGTGATTGAATCGAGAGAAGGTGTGGTTTACGATGGCAATTTGGAAGGCAAACTAGAGGGGAATGAACTCTCTGACTTCGGAACTTTCGGCGACTGAGCAATAATCGATTGCGGGCGCATACAATATTGGATACGGAAATATCCTACTGATGGGGAAGAATAATCTTCTGAAGCTATCCTGTTAATTGCGATTGATTGAAAAACCACAAAACCAAATGTATTTGGTCACAGTGTTACATGGATAGAAAACATTCAATTAAACTCTGTCACATGAATATATTTTGAAAATTCCTAGAGGAACTAGCAGATTATTTTCAGTAACGATTAGATATTTCCACATTTTCCTCGATACTGGAAGCCCACCATTGGTTAATGCCAACTCGATAACCACCTGTTAATAACACTTGATTGAAACATATTTGGTCACAGTGTAACATGGATAGAAAACATTCAATTAAACTCTTTCACATGAATATATTTTGAAAATTCCCAGAGGAACTGGCAGATTATTTTCAGTAACGATTAGATATTTCCACATTTTCCTCGATACTGGAAGCCCACCAGTGGTTAATGCCAACTCGATAACCACCTGTTAATAGCACTTGATTGAAACATATTTGGTCACAGTGTAACATGGATAGAAAACATTCAATTAAACTCTTTCACATGAATATATTTTGAAAATTCCCAGAGGAACTGGCAGATTATTTTCAGTAACGATTAGTTATTTCCACATTTTCCTCGATACTGGAAGCCCACCAGTGGTTAATGCCAACTCGATAACCACCTGTTAATAGCACTTGATTGAAACATATTTGGTCACAATGTTACATGGATAGAAAACATTCAATTAAACTCTTTCACATGAATATATTTTGAAAATTCCCAAAGGAACTGGCAGATTATTTTCCAGCAATGATTAGATCTTTCCGGAACTTTCTCGATGCTGAATGGCATCCTAACGGAAAGAGTTCTGCGCGTGTATGTGTCGATCCTTCGCCGTCCACCTCCTCCAGCACGTTAGGCAACGATGTTGTATTGTCGATGTCCTCACGAAAAATGAATGTGTCTCACCACCAGAATATCGCTTAAGTATGCTTTTTGTGTGTGATTGAATCGAGAGAAGGTGTGGTTTACGATGGCAATTTGGAAGGCAAACTAGAGGGGAATGAACTCTCTGACTTCGGAACTTTCGGCGACTGAGCAATAATCGATTGCGGGCGCATACAATATTGGATACGGAAATATCCTACTGATGGGGAAGAATAATCTTCTGAAGCTATCCTGTTAATTGCGATTGATTGAAAAACCACAAAACCAAATGTATTTGGTCACAGTGTTACATGGATAGAAAACATTCAATTAAACTCTGTCACATGAATATATTTTGAAAATTCCTAGAGGAACTAGCAGATTATTTTCAGTAACGATTAGATATTTCCACATTTTCCTCGATACTGGAAGCCCACCAGTGGTTAATTCCAACTCGATAACCACCTGTTAATAGCACTTGATTGAAACATATTTGGTCACAGTGTTACATGGATAGAAAACATTCAATTAAACTCTTTCACATGAATATATTTTGAAAATTCCCAGAGGAACTGGCAGATTATTTTCAGTAACGATTAGATATTTCCACATTTTTCTCGATACTGGAAGCCCACCAGTGGTTAATGCCAACTCGATAACCACCTGTTAATAGCCGCGCGTGTATGTGTGTGTAGCGATGTCTTCCCAGGGAACCGTTTGTGGCATCACTCTCCTCCTGATAGATTCCCTTCTGGCCTAGGGTGCACAAACAGGCTCTTGGTGACACCTTTCATCCGCGCTTTCATGATAAATAAAGAGCTTCACCGCAACAGCGACAACATGCTCCAATCGCTGTTCAATTAGAACTGAGTGGATTTCCGAGCGCCGCTCGCTTATATACCGATTGGTGATTTCAATAGCCTGTTTTGAAAGCAATTTTAAGACTATTGAAACAAGTTTTTGGATTAAAAAGTAACAAGTATATAACGCGTAGACATTTTATCTTTCGAATGAAGTGTTTATCATACCATTTCGTTCAGTTGTTTAGGAGCTATTAACGCTCAAAATCTCGGTCTCCGGCGTAACGCTTTCGTTTTCGAAACTTTGATTTTACACTCCGGTATAGAAATGAAAGACGTAGTCCTACGTCAAAACATCAAGAATTGCTGGGAATCTCTTATCAATATTTGTTCAAATTGAAAAATGTGCTTAAGTCCAGTTTTGTTGACAACTTTTATGCATTCAATTAAATCGTACGATAAATCATATATAAACATAAACATTCCCACCTTTCATCCTTCATTAAACACCTCGTAGTGGAAATCTGTCAGTATGCATACACTCTCCTACGAAACATAGTGAAAAAAAATATATTCGTCGATGTAAACAAGCGGTGAAAAAGGAGACACTATTCAACGACTGATTTGTATGAAGTTCCACTGCCGTGCTACATTCGACATCAGAGGTAAATTGTCAGGTTCGAAGATTGAAAGGAACAGCGTCCTTATATCGATTTCCGTACACTGAGAGAAATAACTAGTAAATATAACGAATTTTTTGGTAAATACTACCAATCTATAGTCATTTTCGACCGTACTAATAAACACATATGTCATGCAGAACCATGATTCGGAAGGCCAATATCGGCTACATTTTCTCGCCGAAAATGCACGTATCAGAATTATATCCTTATTATACCTCCGTATTGCCTTATGGAAACAATGAAAATGGTTAATACGCGCTTTTCTCACCAGTTTTCAGATATGACAATATCCAAGCTTACTAATGTTATCGAGTAAAATATACTAATCTCTGGTAGGGATGCGGGTTTGTTGACAATATGTACAAAAAATTTGTACATTCTACTAATTTTGCATTACCAAATGTATTTGGTAGTTTTCGACCGAGGATTTTTCTAAGTGTACACACCAACTGGAAGGAATTACGTTGATTCAAATTCACATGTTGAGAACAGTGCCAAGAACATTCCAAAAACAACTGACTTTTGAAGTGTATATTGGATAAAAACGGCATAAACTGACTAGCTCCTAGCGGTGCACGTCACCGTTAGTTTCAACAAGAATTCCTCTGGCATTAGCTACAAATTATTTTGAATACAACTTTTAAACTTTTAACAGTACAAAAGAATTCCGCTCTGACACAAAATAAGATTAACACATCAAAACCAAGATTGTTACACTTCGGCGAAATTATGTACACTGATTTTAGGATTATTGATGTATAAACAACTGGTCATCGTTCTAAACTACAGGCACAAAGTTCTCGTAAAATGATCTGTTCCAAAAATGAGATAACTTTTTCAAGGTCCTAATATACAGATTTTTAGAGCCTATTTCCATATTTAGGCTCTAAATTCGGAACTTCAGTTCCCAGATTTCAGATTCTTATTTTCGAGTCAGCATTATGAGTCAGGTTTTAGATTTTTATTAGATTGAATTAAAGATTGAATGTCAATGGGCAAACTTTTCCTTAAATCCTACGTTTATTAAGCCTTCTACAAGAATGCTTCGGCGTTTTCCAGAATCTTAGCCGTGGTCAATTCTGCCACCTTGGTGAAGATTTCGTTGAGCTTCTACATGGTGGTCGAGTTGTCTCTGGCGTCCATCTTTTCATTGGTCATTGCGCACGGGGCACTAAACATTAAGATACAGGCAGCTACCAATGCTATCGGAAAATGGGTTGTCGAACGAGGTTCTCAACTTTCGGTACTAGAGAATGGTCACTTGGTGGTCTGCAGTCATAAACATCAAGGTTGCGATTCGGGAGTCAAAATTTACAATGACCACATTCCCCGCCGTAAAACGTTCAAAATCGTGGAGCGGTGGTCGACTGCGACTTGAACTTCCAGCACCGTTTCAACGAGGTGAAAAAAAGCTGTGCCACCCGGTTAAACCTTTTGAACGCCATCTCCAAACCTCACCGTAGCTATAACCGAATGATCAATTTACGAGTGGCCAAAGCCATCATCAACAGCCGCCTCAACGATAGTCTCATGCCTGGGTAGAGATAAACTCCTAAAATTTTATCATCGATGCACTACGTTTTATCTCTGGCCTGTATCTGGTCGGTATGCGCTGAAACAGAGGTAAATTGTCAGGTTCGAAGATTGAAAGGAACAGCGTCCTTATATCGATTTCCGTACACTGAGAGAAATAACTAGTAAATATAACGAATTTTTTGGTAAATACTACCAATCTATAGTCATTTTCGACCGTACTAATAAACACATATGTCATGCAGAACCATGATTCGGAAGGCCAATATCGGCTACATTTTCTCGCCGAAAATGCACGTATCAGAATTATATCCTTATTATACCTCCGTATTGCCTTATGGAAACAATGAAAATGGTTAATACGCGCTTTTCTCACCAGTTTTCAGATATGACAATATCCAAGCTTACTAATGTTATCGAGTAAAATATACTAATCTCTGGTAGGGATGCGGGTTTGTTGACAATATGTACAAAAAATTTGTACATTCTACTAATTTTGCATTACCAAATGTATTTGGTAGTTTTCGACCGAGGATTTTTCTAAGTGTACACACCAACTGGAAGGAATTACGGTGATTCAAATTCACATGTTGAGAACAGTGCCAAGAACATTCCAAAAACAACTGACTTTTGAAGTGTATATTGGATAAAAACGGCATAAACTGACTAGCTCCTAGCGGTGCACGGTCGCCGTTAGTTTCAACAAGAATTCCTCTGGCATTAGCTACAAATTATTTTGAATACAACTTTTAATTTTGAACAGTACAAAAGAATTCCGCTCTGACACAAAATAAGATTAACACATCAAAACCAAGATTGTTACACTTCGGCGAAATTATGTACACTGATTTTAGGATTATTGATGTATAAACAACTGGTCATCGTTCTAAACTACAGGCACAAAGTTCTCGTAAAATGATCTGTTCCAAAAATGAGATAACTTTTTCAAGGTCCTAATATACAGATTACTATTTCCATATTTAGGCTCTAAATTCGGAACTTCAGTTCCCAGATTTCAGATTCTTATTTTCGAGTCAGCATTATGAGTCAGGTTTTAGATTTTTATTAGATTGAATTAAAGATTGAATGTCAATGGGCAAACTTTTCCTTAAATCCTACGTTTATTAAGCCTTCTACAAGAATGCTTCGGCGTTTTCCAGAATCTTAGCCGTGGTCAATTCTGCCACCTTGGTGAAGATTTCGTTGAGCTTCTGCATGGTGGTCGAGTTGTCTCTGGCGTCCATCTTTTCATTGGCCATTGCGCACGGGGCACTAAACATTAAGATACAGGCAGCTACCAATGCTATCGGAAAATGGGTTGTCGAACGAGGTTCTCAACTTTCGGTACTAGAGAATGGTCACTTGGTGGTCTGCAGTCATAAACATCAAGGTTGCGATTCGGGAGTCAAAATTTACAATGACCACATTCCCCGCCGTAAAACGTTCAAAATCGTGGAGCGGTGGTCGACTGCGACCTGAACTTCCAGCACCGTTTCAACGAGGTGAAAAAAAGCTGTGCCACCCGGTTAAACCTTTTGAACGAAATCTCCAAACCTCACCGTAGCTATAACCGAATGATCAATTTACGAGTGGCCAAAGCCATCATCAACAGCCGCCTCAACGATAGTCTCATTCCTGGGTAGAGATAAACTCCTAAAATTTTATCATAGATGCACTACGTTTTATCTCTGGCCTGTATCTGGTCGGTATGCGCTGAAACAGGGGAACTTCCGTTTAACATTTTCGTGGATGCGGCAATAGTATACAGCTAAGTGGTGCGGACTCAATCCACTTCATTTTCAAGCAAATGCATGCATGTTTTCAAGCGATTTCTTGCAATAAATTCTCAAAGCACCAGTGATGCCAGATTTACAAATATGTTTGTAAATTTACAGACATATCTGTAAAACACTTTTCACTTTTGTTGTAGACTTTTTGGATATAACAATATTTCACAGGTTTTTGAAAAATAAGAGGCTTTATTCATCCCACCAAAGATATTCGACTCACCATATGACATTTTTCCACAGTTTTAATACAGAAAAGTTATTATATTTAGTTTATATCAATACACATGACGTTAGACCAGCGATACTCAACCTGCGGCCCGGCAGTCTTTCTGGTTGGCTCATCAGGTGTGTATGAAGTTTGGAACTCATACACATAAGTACTTTTGCCCTGACATTATTGCAGACGAAAGAGAGGATACGGTTATTCACAATTAATGAAAAATTGCATTCTCTGCAGGTAAGGAAAAATCTTGAACGAAAATTGTCTCTGATAATTTTTTTCTGTTCTAGATAAGATTGTTTTGCTGAAATGCAAGGAGATTTATTGAAAAATAGTTAAGTTAGGGTCAGGACTATGTCTTCTAAGTATTTAAACAACATCGAATATAAATTTTCATTCTATTTTCAACAACTTACATTCGCTCTCGGGTCTGCTTATAACGAAATATGGGTTACTGTTCGATATTGTTACCACAGACATGGTTCATGGCCGTGTGGTGATCTAAGACTTGTATAGCCTTGCATGGCGGATGGAAAATATACACTGCATTTTCTTATAAATTTCATCAACGACAAGACCGCAAGCCTTGGTGGATGTCCAATATATCAACGAAGAAATACTGATTTTTATAAAAATTAACAACGCGTATGTACGTGTATGTATGTATGTGTAGATCGTTGAAACATTTAAACACACTTACAACACATAGATTATTAAGTGGTCCGAAAAATCAATTTTTTCCACTTATTCCCAAAAATGACAAATGAAACTTAATAACTTTTGAATCACTGAACTGATTTAGATGATCGACATATAAAATTGAAACTAATGACCTAGCCTTTTATCAAAAAATATTTAACTTGCGAAAAAAATAATTATACTTTAGTAATTATTGATTGTAGTCGTATTTTTATTTTTTATGACTTTGGACTAGAGGGCGCTATATTTTTTTTATATTTTTTCTCGAAAGCTGAGGATTTTTTACATAACATATATCGATATCAGAGATGCTATTTTTTTCGTTTTTTAGTTATGATTTTTCAAAGTTAACCGGTGGTTCGAAAAATCATTTTCCCCCTTTGTCCAAACATAACATTCTGCAAAAAATCATAACATTTTAACTACTGAACCGATTTAGATGATCGATATATTAAATGGAAGCCAATAAGCAAAATTTGAAAAAAAAAATCACACTTGCGGGAAGTTTGGATTCTAGTAGCATAGGTCTAGTTTAGGCACATATGAATATTGATCGAAGACTTTAAACATGTTAAATTTACAAAGTTATAACTTAAAAACGATAATTATAGCATCTCTGAAATCGAGATATGTTAGATAAATAATTCTCAGCTTTCCATGAAAAATATAAAAAAAAATATAGCACTCCTATCTTTAACCGAGAAAACTATGAAAAACTAACTGAATCAATAATTACAAAAATAAAAAATTCAATTTTTTTGCAAAAGTAAAATCTTTTCATAGCAAAATAACTCGTAAGCTTCAATTTGATATGTCGATGATAGGAATCGGTCCAATAGTTCAAAAGTTATGACTTTTTGTAGTGGGAAAAATGGGGGAAAATTGTTTTCGAACCATCGATTAGTTTTGAAAAATCATATTTCAAAAACGAAAATATAGTATCTCTGATATCGAGATATTTTATGTAAAAATCTCAGCTTTCAAGAAAAAATATAGAAAAAAAGCACCCCCTAGTCCAAAGCCATGAATAAATTAAAAAGCGACTACAATCAATAATTGCGAAAATAGGATCCATATTATCTGCGAGTTCAATATTTCTCAATCAAAGCTCATTGGCTTCAATTTGATATGTCGATCATCTAAATCGGTTGAGTGGTTCGAAAAAGTCATTTTGGGAAAAAGTGGAAAAAAATGATTTTTTTGGATCACCCTAAAATGGAAATGGGCACCCTAATGAAGAAAAAAAACGAGCCTAATGTTTTGCGATAAAGATCAAAATTACCACTTTTGACGAAGATCTGAGAACCACTATATTGGTTTGGCATGGATAGGCTGTATATATATATATACAAAATACAATCTTACGTGCATCGCGATGTACAAAGTATTAATGAATATGTGAAAATTAACGTTAAAAGACATTTCTATAGATCTGCACACTTTTACAGACTTTTCCACATTTTTAAAAAAACACATCACATGTTTTACAGACCTTTTTTTAAAACACATCTGGCATCTCTTCCTTCCATTTTGACGTGGGACTACGTCTAACCGGAATATATGGAGGGTAAAATGAAAACCTAAACACAGAACATGCAGGAAAAAATGAAAGATTTCGAATGCTTATAGCTCGAACATTTCGTACTGGATAGGAGAGATGTTTGCATCACTTGATAGGGAATATTTCTACGCATCTATTGCAACTAACAAAATGTTGTTTTTCATTAGATAAACAATTGAATAACTGTAAATTATTAGGCGTTATCTAAACGCCTTAACTGCATCGTTTTGATTGGCCCGATTTACGGTTTCCCTAACACAGCCATCAAAACCAAGCAGCCTTGGGGAAATCGGCATTGCAAATACATGAAAGTAGGGGGACTTTTGTTCTCATCGAAAAATGTTCCCTAACACAGACTTTAAAACCAAGCAGCGAAATCGGCATTGCAAACACACGAAAGAGCCTAGAGGCAAATGAACTGAAAAGTTTAATCCCTCTTAAAGCCAAAAAGAAGAAGAAGAACACACGAAAGTAGGGGGAGCTTTTGTTCCCACCGAAATGTGTTTCCTAATAGAGATTTCTAAACCAAGGTGCCTGGAGAAATCGGTGTTTCAAATTCATGCAAGTCGGGGGTATTTTTGTTCCGACTGGAATGTGTTTCCCTAACACAGACTTCAAATCCATGGAGCGTGGGGAAATCGGCATTGCGAATTCATACAAATCGGGGGTATTTTTGTTCCGATTGAAATGTGTTTCCCTAACACAGACTTCAAAACCGAGGTTTCTGGGAAAATCGGCTCTGCAAATAAATGCAAACTGCGAGTACTTTTGTCCTCGCTTGCCTTTGTGCAGAGTGGAATATGTCTGTCCTAACATGATCTTCTAAACTTAGGAACCTGGGAAAATCGTGCAGACACTAGAAGCGAATGAACTTCCCAGTTTCAAGCAAATTCGAGATTTGAGAAGTATGTACACTTTTGGGATGTAAACTTCAGAGGGAAATGTAAAATAAAATAATCGTTTGATAATTCTTCCGTACATATATTTTGTTCTAGTCATCATACCAAACGTAAAAGGTCCGTCATTAAATTTACTTGTAACGAAGAACAATCAATCACAATAAATGAATTGACTTTACATGGCATTTGTTCATTTTTTTCACTTACAGAGCAAATATATTGAACTCAATTGAATTTGGGAACTGTTTCATTCAATCAAGAATTTAACCAATACAAACGAATGATTGCTAAGCTAAGGTAGTTCCACGTCAACCTTGCGGTTATATCATAGATATAACCCACTCATTTTTTTTTATCGAATATTTTCAAATCGCAGGAGTAAACATTTACGTAACTCTGACTTCGTTTGTTTTTATTTCGTTCGGAAAAACGTTATGTCAAAGAGAGGGGACATTAAAAATGCGTTGCTCAGTGAATGGCTGAGATGCTCTTTCAGAGATGCAATGGTTAATTAAACAATTGACGGAAAAATTTAGTTCGTTAATTTTATAATTTTAATTATTTTTGCCCTTGACAACAATACCTCTTTTACAGTGTTGATTATCATAAGAAAAATAACACTCCTGATCGTTGGATCTATTTTGACATTTCAATTGGATCTTTTTCGACAGCCGTTTTGATTCAGTCCGCACTACATAGGTCTACAGGACTGCGAGCTTCCTCGCTAAAACGATGTAAGGAAACGCACGCTACTGTCTTAGCTAACGAAATATTGCAGCCGGCGGCACACTCCAACCTCCCACCAATAGTTGAACATCTTTGGTTTGGTACTAACGGCTGAAGGTTGCCGGCGGTCCGAGTGGATAATACCATCAGAAACAACTTTCCAGGTGGGACGAGCTCTATGGGACTGAAGCAAACGTTTGTCGAACTTGTTTTAGTTTTCTTAGTTTGCCGTCATTGTGACACAAACAAAATAGTTTTAAATAAAGTAGTACCAGATGGGTTAACCAGATAGGTTATCCAGAAGAAACGGGAAGATGTTCTCGCTCGTTCAAACACTTTGCTCTTCTCTCCCAATTCCATTTTTTTTCTGCAGCCAGAGCGAACGGAGCCTTCAGCGAAAAACGAAGTTTGGATGACAATTCGATGCAAATGGTAACATTGGATATGGATTTGATAGTGGAGAAAATTAATTGTTTGATATGGTGTAGAGAATATTCTACCGTATCAAAGAAACCATATTGTTTAATGAAAGCAGCAGTTTTGAAATCATTTGTTGACAAATGCCAAATGAGCGATAATTGTAATTGGCGGGGAGGGGGTATCATTTGTGCTGGGTATGTTTGGGAAGAAATCGATTCCTTTTTGAGCGTTAATAATTCTTTTCCAGCTAAACAAAGTGGATTGCAATCATTTTATTCAGAACAGAAAATGCTTAAAAATGCTTTTAAAACAGGCTAATGAAATCACAAATCTGTATATAAATTGGTGCCCGTCAGAAATGCCGATGTTTGCTGAAACGGACACAATTTGCTGAGGAGCGTCGAACGACAATGAAGTGTCCTCGTCAAGGCAGGTAGAGAAAAAGTTTGGATTGGGTTGTCCCCAAGGGCCCTTCTCAGGGCAAGAGATGAATGAACTGCAAAGTTTAAAGTCTCTATAATTCAATAACAAGAAGAAGAAGAGGAAGAAATTAATTTAGTTGTGATTGCCATAAAAATGATCTCGCTAGCTCGCCAAGCACTTCTTCTCTTCTAATCCCATTTTCATTTTCATGTTCTATTATCGAATGCTCATGAATGCTGCTATCGACCGATGGTTCCATTTGTCGGAGGTTGAAGCAGTGTTGCCACATTTTCATCTGTACCAGAGGGGTTAAAAATCTTTCTCATCTTTACTTTTTCTTCGGAAACTTAATACCATCGAAAATATTCGTTGTATGGAACATTGTATGTTATTAACATGAAAAAATGCTCAGTTATTTATTACATATAATACATTCATATTTGTAAACCATTCGTGTGTTGGATGACGCTTATACATAGTTTTTCTGAATCTAGATTGCGCACCATCATTTATTAAAATTTTCGAGCTGCCGCCACGATATTTATTCAAATCATTTGATCTCAAAATAGCGTTCATCGTATCGTGTTTAAGCCGATTTCGAAGCTTATGTTTGTTCAGATTATATTCAGAAAAAAATCGCTCGACAGTTGCCGAGGAGTGAGGCATAGTGAAAACGTTACAAACAAGGCGCCGAAAATGCGAGCGAACCGTCAATTCTTTTCAGGCATCCAATTTTTGTCCACCAATTCGGCATCTGCTCGATTTCTGAAACAGTGATTTCCTTACGGAGTAATTTTATCTTTAGGGTACGGAATTAATTCTCTGGATGTTGTATATTCAAATCGTAGAATCCATGAAACGCCTCTAACAGAACGGTAATGCTTGTCAAATTGGAAAAGTTTCTGGGATTAAACATTGTCGCAGACTTGAGCGTCGGATCATCAAAATCTATTTTTTTTCTCATTAACAAATACCCTTAAGGGGGGACCCCTGTCTGGAAGGTCGAAAAATAATGAATTTTTGTGATTTTTTTTCGGATGTTAGGAATAAAATTAAGTGTTCAGGTATTTTGTTTATTGTTAAAGGTATCTTTGAAGATGTGCACGAGTGCACGAATTATGATTATAAGGCTGTTGGCAGCTGGACGCGTAGATGCTGTCTGGAAATGGGTACCTTACTGGTGGTATCCGTTCTGAAGCAACGGGGTGTTGTAGAACGAATTCCAATGAATATTTTGAAACTTTAGGGCAATACCTAAAGCGTTACATAGGGGTTTTTGATTGACGAAATGGCGTCCATTTTTGTTAGAAATGAGCTATTTTCATGAAATATCAAAAGAGATATCAAAAAACAGCTATATAACGCTTTAGAGAATTCATTTTTACAAGCTGATAAAAAATTTCAGCCAGATTGGTTAAAAAAACATGGTTTCGAGAAAAACGTGTTTCAAAATTCATACAGCAATGCTATATCCCTTGAGATGACCTGATACTTTTGGTTATAACTGTCCAACGCAATCAAATATCGAAACATCCTTTTAGGACAACATCTTCGAGGGCATAAGCTCCCCAAAAATGCAAAAATTAAAAAAAATCGATTTTTTCTACCTTCCAGACTGGGGTCCCCCCTTAAAATGATCTGCCTTTCACTGTCCGTTGATCTGATAGTTTATTCTGCTACCATCCCAGCCTAAGAAATTCCGTCCTTATAAAATTGATTTGTAAATTTCTGACAAAAATCTGCACCCTATACCGTACAGAATCTGTACCAAAAATAATGAAAAAATCTGTACTTTTCCAGATAAATCTGTACGTGTGCTAACACTGGGTTGGAGAGGGAGTATTATTTGCGCTGGGTATTTCCAAGGAGGAATTGAATGCTCCTTTGAGCATTAATAATTCTTTTCCGACTAAACAAAGTGGTATGATAATCGCTTTATTCGAAAGATGAACTTTCTAAGAGCTACATGATTGTTAATTATTGATTGGTAAGCCAACGGTAGTTCTACGTTCACTTTGCGGTTATATTAAGCAAAAATTTTAAGGAAACCTATTCACAGATATAACCCACTTCTAGTTTCTCACTAAACAAACTGCCACGTGATTATTGGTTTTTCTATGTGTATTTTCGATATGAGAAGACTTTTTGTAATTCAATAATTAGAATTCAATATTTGTAGTTCAATAATTCACGAATTTCATGCTAACTCGTCCTAGGAGTTGGCAACACCATCTCAGACAGCAGTCAAACGTTGTGGGTGTAAAGACATGGATCATTAAAGCAACTTTGCTTAGTTTGCCTAGTTTCGGGAAAATATAAGCATTTTTGTATGGAGAGTCCTAAAAAATATTTACTCGTAACATTTTATGTGTGTGAATTCACGCGTTCTTGACATGTTTTCAAATAGAAAAAAAAGTATGCACAACATGTAAATCGCGATAATTTATGCATAAAAGTGTTACGAATTAAACATTAATAGTAATTTTCCAAAGAAAACATGAAAAAAGTTGTTGTCAGAAAAACTATTTTCTTGTATAGGTGCCCATTTTCCGATGTATGTGTGACATGTTGGAAATTGTAAGGGCTATTTATATCTATTTTTTTTCAAAATTTGAAAAACACATGTTTGCAAAAAAAATTATTTGAATTTTCAAAAAAAAATTTGTAAGGGATTGTATCTAGGACACGACCGCATATTTTCGATGTAGAACTACACAATTAATATTATGCAATTGTTTACCATTTCGAATACTATTTTAGAATGCATCGAAATTTGTGTAATAGATTATGTTCTTCGTTACAAATTAATTTGATGAATTTCCTTTTACGATTTATATGATGCCTAAGACTACCAAAATATGTTAACGGAAAATTGTCAAACGATCATTGTATTTTACATTTCCCTCTGAAATTATTGCACATCTCATGTTTACGTAGTTCTCGAACCGCGAAAGTTCATTCGCCTCTAGTATCTGAATTGGCGATTTTCCCAGGCTTCTCAGTTTAAAAGTACGTTTTAGGGAAACATATTCCGGTCTGCACAACAACAAGCGAGTACAAAAGTACTCAACACCAAATAATGTTTTGACAACACGGATTCCCCCAGGCGCATTGATTTTAAATGCGTGTTAGGGAAACACAGCTCGGTGGGAACAAAAGTACCTCCGACTTGCATGTATATTTGCAAAGCGGATTTCCACAGGTACATCTATTTTGAAGTCTGTGTTAGGGAAACCGTAAATCGGGCCTATCAAAACTTGGCAGTTAGGGCGTTTAGATAACGCTTGACATTTTAAAGTTATTAATTGTTCATCTCATGAACAATAACATTTTATTAATTGTGATAGACGCGTAGAAATATTTCCTATCAATTGATGCAAACATCTTTCCGAACTGTTAAGAAATGTTCAAGTTATAAGCATTCGAAATACGGTTAGGGTTAGCACACAAATTGGCAGAACAAATGTACGGAAAAAAAGGAAGTTCTTCCAGTTTTCATGAATTTAAACCGTTTAGAGATAAGCGAATTGTAATGTACAGCGTATCAAACAAATCTTAGGGAATTTCCGATTCGATTGATATGCAAATCATGAGAACTCGTTCACAGTGAAAAAATGTATTAACGTTATTTTTATTTCATTAGAACGTGACCTGTTTTCTGATTTAGCACCCTTCCTGGAAGACGTAGTTCTACGTCAAAAAATTCAATGTATTTTTGTTCAAATTTTTTTCATTTTTTAATGAAAACCTAAATGATTTCCTACATTTCATTCTTTAACCAACATTTTGCAGATCTTAAAGTTTCTCACACAAAATCTATCAGACCTACAAAATTTTAGTCAAAGAAAAAAATGTACGAAATTATTCATGTTTTCATTACGTTTCATTACCATTTATTGAAAAAAAAATATATTTCTTAAGTTAAAATTTATTTTTCTCGAAAACATGTTTTTTATTAAATTCTAAAAAAATAGATTTAAAGGGTCTTAGGTATTTTTTTTATGAAAATTCAAACAATTTCCTACATTTCATTCTTTGACCAAAATTTTTAAGGTATTATATTTTTTGAGTTATAGATTTTTGTAAAAAATCAAGAATTTTTTTTGGCCCTTTTCAAAAAGTAGTCTAATTCTTTTTTGAATATTATATATTTTGAATTTCCAAGACCCATGTGTATACATCCACAACGTTTCATTGATATCTGAGATGGTGCTGCCAACGGCCAGTCGAGTGGGCATGAAAATCGTCATAGAATAGCAATCATTATCATTTTTTATCACCAGAAAAAAACATGTTAATTTATTATAGAGAAAACATATTTGAAATGGAAAAGGTAATTTTCTTTCGTAATTTTTACTTTCTGCGTGTTTTTTTCAATCCATTGCCATTTTTGCTTCAAAACCAATCGCACGATGCCATATGTCTCAATGCAAATATCAATTGGACCAACAACTTCTAATACGACATGTAGAAATCACTGTTTTGGAATACTCCTTCACATTTCCAATTTTTTTCGCCGCATGAACTTTTCTTGGGTGAAGATAAGCACAACATAATAAACAGCTTAAATCGAACGACCCGTTCTCAAACGGGAACACACATTGGTTTTGTTTTATGAAAATTGAAATAAACCGTTTCATTTACAATTTCACATGATCGATAATTGATATGAAATTTCACGAAGCACTTACAAAATACAAAACTTACTTGCAATACAAAAATGCCCCCGACTTGCAATGTTTGAAATGACGATTACCCCAGGCACCTTGGTTTTGATTGCTATTGCGAATCGACCAATCAGAACGCGCGATTTGCGTTGAGATAATGCTTGAGATTTAAACATTGTTCGATAGTTAGTTTCATAAAATTTATTATTTTATTCATTTTCACTGTGATGAATTTTTATGGAGTATCCATTGATGCAAAACTCTCGTAAATCTATTAGGAAATAATTGTGCAATAACATTAAATAGATAAAATAAGTAAAACAAACTTTTTAAGTTAAACGGTTGCTTTGTGATTAAATATGATAATAATACAGATAATGTACTAAAAGCTAGAAAATAAATAGACAAGTAGCACATAGTAGTTACCCCATCCTACATTAATCAAGGACATTGATGGGACTAATATAAAATCGCAGGGCATATGATGAAACCATTAAATGAAGATAATCCAGCGTTCCCCACGATTTTATTTTAGTCTTATCAATGTCCTTGATTAATGTAGGAAGGGGTATGATAACTGCTAACTGCTACTTACCTAATTATTTTCTAGCTTTTAGTACATTATCTGTATTATTATCATGTTTAATCACAAAAAAAAAACCGTTTTACTTAAAAAATTTTTTAAAAACTTATTTTATTTTCTAGTTTTTAGTATATTATTTGTATCAGACATTCAAATATACATACTAACAGATCAAGTTGAATGAAACCAATTAAAAAAGTAATTCGTAACTTGAGGACTGCGGCCATCTTGGATTTGAATTTTCCATGATCTACTACGTTCTAATAGCACTTTCATTTGATACCCATATTGATGGGGTATTGAAAAAAAAAACATCAACGTTTCACCGTTTTGCTGTGGCGGTCATTTTGGATTTGTTTTTTTTTTATAAATAACACCATTCTACTAGTCAAGCCCTTTCATTTGATACTCATATTGATGAGGTTTTAAATTAAAAAAACATGGCGCCATTTTGGGGTGGCGGCCATTTTGGATTTGCACTTTTTTTATATAAATAAACTAGCTGACCAGGCAAACGTTGTTCTGTCAAATAAATTATTTCTAGTGAATATTTTGGTTGTTGAATAAAACACACTAATGTATTGTAAGTGTGTTTGAATATTTTAACGATCTTTAAAATAAATCGAATGTGACCGATAAAAAAACGAATTAAATGATTTGAACGAAAGGTTATATGATGTTTCTTGGTGTATTTCATTAACGTAACTGACATGTTTGATCTCTTAAAAGTTAAACGTCAACTGAAAAAAGTAATATAAGTTTGTCGTAAAGTAGAAAAAATGAAATATAGAAAATCAATATTTATTGCTGTCTCCTTGTTAGAAAATACGTGCATGTGATTTTCAACATGGCTTAGTTTATAACAGCTTGGTCTCGTTCATAAATTGGAAATCAGCGATACGCCAGCTAACTTCAATGGAGCTGATTAATCGGCCTGTATTCACAAGGAGTATTCACAACGGTAATCTAAGTTTGAAACACAGGCATATTGCTTTCTTTATTCATGGATGTTTTTATTACTCTTCACCGATTTGCAGAACTCAATATTCATATATGCATATGAGTGATCGGATTTTACAATTCGATCGAAATCGACATTTACACTCTTTAATTCGTTCGCCTTGTCGCGAAACAATGGTCAAAATAAGTCATCCGTATTTGTGGTTCAATTTACTCTCTATCTGATCGGCATAATTCCGGAAATAATTCTAAATTGTTGAAATTTGAATGAAAATTATTATTCGATTTCGTTTGGATGCTAAATTTGTTTTGAATGTGTTTGAATGCTAAATTTTGCGTGTTTATTCCACCCGAAAACCCATTACTTTTTTTGCTTCATAGAAATGGAACATGGAGACCAATGTTGTTTACGTCGAATTGCGTGGCAAGGTTGTCACATTTGCTCAACTCGATTGGACTTGAGCTTGAACAGAATGCAAAATTGCGCTTTTTCCATTCAACAGAATACAACCAACAATATGTGGGGACGAATACGATCGAACTTCATTTTGTGTTTGAACACACGCGCAATGTCATGACAATGCATTGCGCTTTGGCCTGGCTATAACTAAAGCTGTGTCGGCGTTGCTCATGATAGTGTCTCGCAAGTGAATGTATTATTCGCCGCACCGCTTTTGTTGATTGTGTAGTAAGAATTGCAGTCGTTCACTCTCTACCTTCGCGTATATGTCGATCATAAATTGTTGGCACAGCTTACGATATCTTGAATTGGCGTTTCTTGACCATTTCAAATCACCATATGATAAACATAAAAATCCTTCGAGCGCGCCCTCTGTTCGTTTCGTCGCATAGTCATAAATATTAAATCAAAATGAGAAATGATGTTCATAATGAATTAAGTATCTGTGACGGGGTCTCGTTGGTCTAATGTTTATGCAAGAGATTTTTCGTTAAAGAAATCCTGCTGACTTGCACTGTAGTCACGCGTATTCTAGAGCTTGTCACTCCAGAATACATTCATGGCGTATTGTTCGTCATAGAAATCTCAACTATTTACTAATAAAAATGACGCAAGTAGTACTACGTTGAGAAGGCAAACCTTGGGAACGTTAGTGCCATTGAAGAAGAACATAGCGAGGGTCGTATGAACGGTGTGTAACAACGATGAATTCCAGATTATTGTTTTTTCTTCGCATTAAATTTCTCGTGTCACCGTGCTATCATGATTCCAGCAGCGCTTGTGCTTTGGATCTACACACGTGCTCTCCAGCTGATGTTTTATCAGGGTTGATGGAAATAGCGTGATTGTCATTTAGTAATCCGAGCAAATGTGATTTGAAGAATTTCGATAACTCATTGTGCTCATTCAAAAAGGCTTCCAGCTCGTCGGAGATGCTCCCTGCTTTAGATGAATTGATGTTACTTGTGTATTTGTAGATGGATGTTCAATGGGCGTTACGCCATCAGTCATTGAACAACTTAAATAAATTCGTTCTGTTGAAAAAACGAACAACGGTTAAATTATTAGAATATTTTTGACACAAAAATAATGAAATCGCAGTTAAAAATAGGGAATTGGGGTCAAAATTTAAGGTTATATGTATGGTATGAAATCAAATTTTTGGAAAAAAATATCCAGATCTTTTTTTCTGCATAGAGCCACCCTATTCGGTATTAAATGTATGGTTATCGGTATCCTACCGGTATCATATATAGTTTACAACCTATTCTCATACCTACCAAGTATTTTGAGTATAATTTCATCAAAATCGGTCGAGCCGTTTCGGAGGAGTTCGGTAACAAACACCGTGACACGAGATTTGTATATATATAGATGTGATCTACTAACAAGCCCTTTTATTTGATACTCATATTGTTGGGGTTCTGAGAAAATGTGTAATCCGCCATTTTGTAGCGGTCGCCATATTGGATTTACATTTTACTGAATAACCATATTGATGGAGTTTGAAAAAATATATATATGACACCAGTTTGTGGTGGCGGCCATATTGGATTTGCAGTTTCATAAACAACTGTATTCTACTAGTCAAGCCCTTTCATTTCATACCCATATTGATGGGGTTTTAGAAAAACCCATATTGATGAGGTATTGGGAATCCGCCATTTTGTAGCGGCCGCCATCTTGGATTTTCAAGATAATGAAATACACAATTCTATATCGATTGCAGAGATAAAGGTGTGTTTCAAATTTCAGATCAATAGGTCAACAGAAAGGGGGTCAAATTTCTATTAATGTGGGACAACGCTACAGACATGTTAAAATAGTATTCCCGTTTGGATGATTGGGATTTATATTATACATATATTATTTTATTCAATGTAAGAAATGTTTATGGAATGCCGAAATCTCATCAATCCATCATGAAATTACGCAGCAAAACGCGTTTGAAATTGGACATTTTTCACAATGCGATCGATTTTCGATTTCCACTTTGTAATCGCAATATGTCCCGAAAGACGTAATCCTACGTCAAAAAAAATACAAATTACCTTCTTCAGAGTTTCAATATTTATTTGTTTTTGAGTTTTTGATTTGAGAAGCTAAAACCATTCATTGAAATTAAAAAAGAAAACGAATCTCGAGGTGGAGCTCAAAAATTGTGAAAACTATTTTCTTGCATGATATCTCAAATTGAAAAACTTTGAAATTCAATGTTTCATTCACATCCATAGGATCGATTTTTGCAAAACTGGAGCCTTTCACTAAAATTCTATAGCATTTTAGCATACTTGTGCAACGTTCAATTTTCGCTTGATGATTGATTTATCACTCTGAATTACACAGCTTTCTGACAGTGATGCATGATTGATAGGCTAATTAACTGAAGCAAGTGCTACGGGAGCATCGACGCAATCAGCGAATTGGGGCCGCTCCGTCTCCAGGGAACAAGTGAACAGATGCTTGGCACAATAACTGCAACCGATTCGATAGCCACGTGAAATGTATCATCCGACGGGATGTGAGTTCGGGGGAAATAAATTTATTTTTCCATAAAGCATTTGGCCGTTTCCTATCTCTAAAAGTTTTATGGCCGATATAAATTAAGCAACATCTGATTCTGCCGAAACTATGCTCTCGCACGCATCAGGCAGAGGAAAAATCTCACTTCTACTGCTTCTGCTTCTTCGGCTTCGATCCCCGAGACCTCGGACCAACTCTGGGAATGAATAAACTTTTAAAAGCTATCAATTTTACTTCATGTCGTTTAGCAGCAGAATGGAGAGAATGTTTACTGAAATTCCTAGCCTCGGTTCAACTCAGATTACGATTATTGCTTCTGCGATGTTCGGAGTTTTTCCCCCTGCCTTCATCTTGGCCTTCCGCCTCTCGCATCTGCGGGCACACCGCCTGGAGAAAAACCATTTTGCTTTGTACTTTTCGGACCTTTGACTTCTCACTCTCTGACTCTTCGCCCCCCGGAACGATCAGCGTTCATTGTTTACGATTCGTATTTATTTTCATTAACAAATCGCTCTAGGTGTCCATAATTCGACTCTCTCGCCGTTTCCTTGCATTGCTGAGTTGGGTCGGATTGCGTTTCGCCGATATGCTGCTGCTGTTGCTGTTGGAGATTAGGGCTGGCCTGAAGAGTCGCCCGGAGGCGACGTTTTCTTATCGCCTACTTGGGGGTTCCATCCCTCGAAACCCTCGAAATGTAGTGCGTCAATTCTCCGCTAGTTTCATCTTTCTAATAGCACCAATCAAACACGGAACGGATGTAATGAAGCTCGTTTTTATTGTCGCAATAGTTTCCCCTCCCGGGCAGAGTTTGTCAGTGACGAAGCAAACGTTTCCCACCCGTCGTGAAGGGTTTTCGCCAAAAAAAAGTGGGAAATGTAAAGAGACCAGGGACCAGTAATGATTTATCCCTGCGGAGTTATTCCGATTGTCTCCTCATAGAGCGCAAGGCTAAATTTGCAGAAAAAAAATCGAATCATGCAACAGTACATGAATGGTGAAATTTTAATTGATTGGAAACAGCACAAGCAGTCTTACGTACTCTTTGTTGGTGCTCCAGGTAGTTGCGAACCTGGAGACTTTTTCGACCTGAGTAATGATAGACGAACCAATCACAGGATATGATACCCAATCGGCCCTAAATTGTGCTGAAACATGTGACCTACAAAGGCACCAATATGAGGGAAAGATCACTGCGTGAACTTCTTCCATGACAGTATCATCATTTCTCGATATTGACAAACATTTTTTTTTTTTTTTTTATTAATTCGTTTATTTTTACAGGCTCAGTTACTGAGGTTTAAAGGAGCCGAATTCTTAAATATAATTTAAAACTATATAAAGGGTGTGTCACATCAAATTGCATCACGGAAAAAACGCTGTAGAAATTCGCCCAGTAGACCGATCCTTTTGAAAATTTTGGACAGTAAAATAAAACCTATTAAACAATTTTTGGCATTTTCTTTTTATTCATACTTCGAGCCCAAGCCCGTATGCTCGCACCTTCCTCTTTACCCCGTCCATAAGGTTCTGTACAACGTCAGGTTGTAGTTTTTTTTGAACAGAAATCCATTTTCTCTTGAAGTCCTCCGATTTGACAACTTTTGGGTTCTTCCGGAGGGCCTGCTTCATAATCGCCCAATATTTCTCTATTGGGCGAAGCTCCGGCGCGTTGGGCGGGTTCATTTCCTTTGGCACGAAGGTGACCCCGTTGGCTTCGTACCACTCCAACACGTCCTTTGAATAGTGGCACGAAGCGAGATCCGGCCAGAAGATGGTCGGGCCCTCGTGCTGCTTCAATAGTGGTAGTAAGCGCTTCTGTAGGCACTCCTTAAGGTAAACCTGCC
This sequence comes from Toxorhynchites rutilus septentrionalis, assembly GCF_029784135.1. Classification (NCBI taxonomy): domain Eukaryota; kingdom Metazoa; phylum Arthropoda; class Insecta; order Diptera; family Culicidae; genus Toxorhynchites; species Toxorhynchites rutilus. Next base: position 56,322,832 of record NC_073744.1, on the reverse strand, counting down.
CGTTTACCGTGCCGGTCATCACGAAGGGGGCGCTCCGCTTTCCGCAAGAGCAGATCGCTTGCCACACTATGTACTTTTTGGCAAACTTGGATAGTTTCTGCTTGCGAATCTCCTCCGGAACGCTGAATTTGTCCTCTGCGGAGAAGAACAACAGGCCCGGCAGCTGACGAAAGTCCGCTTTGACGTAGGTTTCGTCGTCCATTACCAGACAATGCGGCTTCGTCAGCATTTCGGTGTACAGCTTCCGGGCTCGCGTCTTTCCCACCATGTTTTGCCTTTCGTCGCGGTTAGGAGCCTTCTGAACCTTGTATGTACGCAGGCCCTCCCGCTGCTTGGTCGGCTGGACGAATGAACTTGACAAATTCAGCTTATTGGCGACATCCCGGACCGAACTTCTCGGATCACGTCTAAACTGCTTAACTACGCGCTTGTGATCTTTTTCACTGACGGAGCATCCATTTTTGCCGTTCTTCACCTTCCGGTCGATGCTTAGGTTCTCGAAGTATCGTTTTAGTACTCTGCTGACCGTGGATTGGACGATTCCCAGCATCTTACCGATGTCCCGATGTGACAACTCCGGATTCTCGAAATGAGTGCACAGGATTAATTCACTACGCTCTTTTTCGTTCGACGACATTTTTCCAAATTTACAAAAAATTGACATTGAAGCATGGCCAACGTGATCTATACACTCTTATCTGATTATAAGCGAAAGCTGAAGATATAATTCCTAAAAATTAAATTTCTACAGCGTTTTTTCCGTGATGCAATTTGATGTGACACACCCTTTATATAAACAATTTTTCTTACATCTATGGTTAGTAAGGTGGAAAACCGATTACTCGCGGTGTACTCGAGTTTAGGAGGGTGACATATTTTTAGGAGAAGGATGGGATATAAGGAAATTGTAACAATGTTGATGAACACTCATTTCTTAAATCTATTCGTATATCTATAGTGTATTTACATTTCAACTTATTCTACTATTTATAGCAAGGGGACGAATTACCCGCAAAGGAAGGAAAGGAGGGTATAAGGATGTAGGGACAATCACACACGAAGATCTATAGCTTTCAGGAAAACATATATATGGGACATGTAATCAAGGTCTAACCGAGCCAACACATCTCTCACCGGCACATTGGGCTGTCTTCCTCGGACCCGAAGGGAGTTTTCTAAATTCGATCTGGCGACCAGATACACCTCGCACGACCAAACAATGTGCTCGATGTCGTGATAACCTTGGCCACAAACGCAGAGATTGCTGCTGGCAAGATTGAAACGAAAGAGTAGTGCGTCTAAAGAACAGTGATTGGACATGAATCGGGAGAAGGTCCGAATAAAGTCCCGACTCAAGTCCAGACTTTTGAACCACGGATTGAGGCTAACCTTAGGGATAATTGAGTGGAGCCACCGGCCCAATTCATCTTTGTTCCATTTGCGTTGCCAGTTAACGATGGTATTTTTACGAACTAAAGAATAAAATTCATTGATAAATGATAAATTACTGATAAATTTCGCCTTCAATTGCACCTACCTTTGCCAATGAGTCAGCCCTCTCATTACCCGGAATTGAGCAATGTGAAGGGACCCAGACAAAGGTAATGACATAACAGCGTCTGGATAAAGCACTCAAAATTTCTCGTATTCTCTCAAGGAAGTACGGCGAGTGCTTTTCCGGCCTCACTGAACGGAAAGCTCCGACAGAGCTAAGACTATCCGTTACAATGTAATAGTGTTCAACAGGTCGTGAGGCGACGCTGTCCAGCGCCCAGTATATCGCTGCCAATTCAGCAATATATACCGAGCAAGGATTCTGAAGACTGTGTGAGGTGCTAAAAAATACGTTGAACACTCCAAATCCTGTGGACTCATTCATAGAGGACCCATCAGTAAAGTACATATTACCACAATTGATACGCCCATACTTTGCATTGAAGATCGTAGGAACGAACCCCAATCTAAGATAATCTGGATTTTCATGGATTTTCTCCTTCATGAACAGATCGAAATGTACAGAGGAATTGATGTAGTCAGGAAAACAAACACGGTTGGGAATATACGAAGAAGGAACAACCTGCATAGAGGTGAATTCATGATATGAACTCATGAATCCAGAATGAAAATTTAGCTCGATCAATTGCTCAAAATTTCCGATCACCAATGGATTCATAACCTTACACCGAATGAGGAACCGAAGAGATAATAAATTGAAGCGATCTTTTAGTGGGAGTACGCCTGCCAAAACCTCGAGACTCATGGTATGCGTTGAGGGCATACATCCCAACGCTATACGGAGACAAAGATACTGAATTCGCTCGAGTTTAATGAGGTGTGTTTTGGCAGCTGATTGAAAACAGAAACTGCCATACTCCATCACTGAGAGAATAGTTGTCCGATACAACATTATAAAATCTTCGGGGTGGGCTCCCCACCATGTGCCGGTAATTGTACGGAGAAAGTTTATTCTTTGTTGGCATTTTTTACTCAGATACCTAATATGGGCCCCCCAAGTACATTTAGAGTCGAACCAGACCCCAAGATACTTGAATGACATAGCATGAGTGATCGGTTTACCCAAAAGTTGAAGCTTTGGTTTTGCTGGTTTATGCTTCCTAGAAAAAACCACCATCTCTGTTTTCTCCGTGGAGAATTCGATCCCTAGCCCAATGGCCCAGGTTGCAAAATTGTTCAAAGTATCTTGTAAGGGTCCTTGCAGGTCGGATTCGTTTGGTCCTACGACAGACACCACTCCATCATCTGCAAGTTGTCTTAGACTGCAATTTTGTGTAAGGCAATTGTCGATGTCGCTTACATAGAAGTTGTACAAAAGGGGGCTTAAACATGAGCCCTGGGGGAGGCCCATGTAAGAGACCCGACTTACTGCCGAATCTCCGTGAGAAAAGTTCAAATGTTTCTCACAAAGCAAGTTATATAACATATTATTCAATAGAGGCGGCAGACCCCGAGAGTGTAATTTGTCCGACAAAACCTCTATTGAAACAGAATCGAAGGCCCCCTTTATGTCCAAGAATACTGAAGCCATTTGTTTTTTTTCGGCGTAAGCCATTTGAATTTCTGAAGAAAGCAACGCAAGACAATCATTCGTCCCCTTGCCCTTGCGGAACCCATATTGTGTATCTGAGAGTAGGCCATTCGTTTCAACCCATCGATCAAGGCGAAACAAGATCATTTTCTCCAACAATTTCCGTATACAAGACAGCATTGCTATTAGGCGGTACGAATTGAAGTCGGACGCGGGTTTTCCGGGTTTTTGAATAGCTATAACTCGTACTTGTCTCCAATCATCTGGAACAATATTATTCTCCAGAAACCGATTGAATAAATTCAACAAGCGATGTTTCGCCACATCAGGGAGGTTTTTCAGCAAGTTGAACTTAATTCTATCCGATCCCGGAGCAGAATTGTTACATGAAAGCAGAGCAAGAGAGAATTCTACCATCGAAAACTCGGAATCAAGATCGCATCTACCTTGTGGTATATCTCGAACATTTTTTTGCACAGGAGCGGAATCAGGACAAACCTTCCGTGCAAAATTAAAAATCCATCGATGTGAATATTCTTCGCTTTCATTCGTTGAAGATTTCTCATGTTTCGAGCCACTTTCCATAATTTTTTCATTGACGTTTCTCGTGACAAACCTCCCACGAAATTTCGCCAATAAGCACGTTTTTTCCCTTTGATTAAGTTTTTAAATTGATCTTCAAGGGCTAAATACGTTTGAAAATTTTCAGGGGTTCCACGTTTCCGAAAAGCTTTAAATGCATTCGATTTTTCTACATAAAGCTTGGAACACTGGCTATCCCACCATAGATTGGGAGGCCTTCGACGAATAGTGGAACCTGGGATGGGTTTCGTTTGAGCGCGAACCGCGCTGTCATAGATCAAACGAGAAAGGAAGTTATACTCCTCCAATGGAGGTAAACCATCTCTGGAATTGATGGCTAGAGCAATCGCGTCCGCATATTTTTTCCAGTCAATGTGTCTTGTGAGGTCATATGCCATGTTTATAGATTCAGAAGAATTCGACCCAATGGTGATGGAAATTTTGATTGGCAAGTGATCACTACCGTTGGGGTCCTGGATTACATTCCACATGCAATCTAACGATAGTGAATTCGAGCAAAGCGAGAGGTCAAGAGCACTTGGGTTAGCAGGAGGTTTAGGCACACGTGTTGTTTCCCCAGTGTTCAAAACGGTCATATTGAAGTTGTTACAAAGGTCATATATCAACAATGAACGATTGTCGTCGTACTGTTCCCCCCAGGCAGTTCCGTGAGAGTTGAAGTCTCCCAAGATCAATCGTGGCTCAGGGAGGAGTGAGCACATGTCATCAAGTTGTTTGCGGCTAACCGCAGCTCTCGGAGGCCAATACAAGCTGACAATACAGAGGTCTTTGCCTCTGATGTTTGCATGACAAGCAACAGCTTCGATCCCTCCAATAGGTGGAAGGTCAATTCTAAAAAATGAGTGGCACTTATTGATCCCCAAAAGCACCCCTCCGTATCTATCATCACGGTCCAAGCGTATAATATTAAAATCGTGGAAAGAGATATCATCTCGCGAAGAAAGCCAAGTTTCGGACAGAGCAAAAACATCACAATTGAAGTTATGTATTAAAAATTTGAATGTATCCAATTTAGGGATAAGACTACGACAATTCCACTGTAAAACAGTGATATCTCCGACCTCTCTATTTGAATTAGACATCAAGAGAGATAATCATTGCAAGGAGGGGCCATGTTTGCATCAATTGTTGCAAAATTGTCTTTAATACTGGAAGCATTGAGATGACAAGGGTTCTGATGGAGTCGGAAACATTAAAACACTTGAAGATTTGATCCAAAAGGTCAGACAACTTTATAAATCCCGATTGGGAAGTTGAGCTGGACGGAAAAATAGGGACATTTGGGGTTTTTGATGTCCCCTCGAGTGCTGGGTCGTTCGAAGGTGAACTATTCCCACGGAAGCCAGGAGGAACCTGATTTTGCTTGTCCGCTGCACTCGATTTTTTGGGCAAGCTAACAGGGGGTATCACCGGCGGGACTTGTTCTTGAACTTTGGGAGTGGTCACATTTTTGCGCCGTGGATTCCCTTTGAAAATAAACGGTGTGCCCCCGTTACCTGTATCCGCGTCCATTTCGTCAACTGGCAACGTAGCGAAGACATTTTGTGTGTTGATTGGTTGTTGTTGTTGAGCCAGTGGAGAAGCGCCCTTTAAAATTTCCGCAAAAGTGCGTTTTGAGCGTTCCTTCAAAGAGCGCTTCTGTTTCTCCCTGCGACTCTTATAAGCTTCACAAGCTGAGAGCACGTGTGGGGATCCCGCGCAATATGGACACTTTTGCTCAGTCGCATTGCAGGATTTCCCCACATGTTGCTCTCCGCAAGTGGCACAGCGCTCCTTGTTGGCGCAATAATCTGCTGTATGACCAACTGACTTGCATTTGTTGCAAGTCATGGGCTTTGGCACGAAGAGTCGCAGTGGTAGCCTCAATTTGTCCACCATAACGTAGTCAGGGAGGGCGGAACCAGCAAAAGTTACTCGAAACGAGTCGGACGGCGTGAATTTTGTTTTTCCCTCTTCCCGGGACACTTTTCCTAATTGATGGCAGTCTAAAATTTTAACTTTCGTCAAAGGGAGTTTTTTGAATCTGCCATCTCCTTGTTTTATGAATTCGCTCGTCAGACCCGTTTCTGTTATCACCCCCGAAATTTCTACGTTATGGGAAGGTACGTACACGCGATATTCTAAAATGAACCGATTGTCAGCAACAATCTCGTTAGCTTGCTTCCGATCAGTCACGACAACACGCAGTTTGTTCGGTCGAACCTTGGAAATTTCGACCATGGAGGAATAATTTTTTGTCAGATCTTTCATGATCTGAATGACATTCAAAGCTTTTCCTTGTGGCTTGGGCCGGAAGAAAACAACCCACGGGCCTGTTCCAGGTGCATCTTCTGGGTATATCTTGACACGGGGAGCGGAGACAACTGAGGGGGCAGACGAAGACGAGGATTGAGTGGAAGAGGATAAAACAGAGGGGAGGGACGAGGTAGATGGTTGAGTGGGATCGGAAGTAACAGGTGAGGAATGCGAAGTCGTCGGCTGAGTGGAAGCGGGAAGGTTAAGGGTTTGAGAGGAGAGGTTTGCGGATTTCTTAGAGGGGGGCTTTTTAGTGTGGCTTGAATCTTCTTCGGAAGAATTATCTTCCGGTGAGGGAACGCGCTTGAGCGACTTCCCGGCCCCTTTTTGTGCAACCGAGGGGAAGTCAATATTTTCATCGTAAGAGATCTCCATATTTGGAGATCTCTCACACTCTTCCATAGTTTATACGGATGATAATTATAATAATATTTTATAATAATTTCTATAACCTAATAAAATAATAATAACGATAATAATATTTATACAAAATACTTGGTAGTGCACACCAGTGCAGCTAATCAGAAAGCGACTGCTCCTCAATCGATTGGTCGCAGGCACAGCTGTGATAGCTAAACAAACAATCACGCTCCGGTCCACACTAAACGCACACACCAATGCAGATGAACTGGAAACTTCTCGATCGGTTGAACACGTGATCGACGCTCGCCGCAATTGAAATTGTGTATCACACACACGCACTGTCGGCGGTCGCACAGTATCCGAATGCGGGATAATGGCAAAACACGGCGAAATAAATCGTCACTCCAGCTTTCTGCTGATAACACTTTGTTTTTTGTTGGGCTCAAACGAATTGTATAAACAAAGCGTATGGATACAACACGGCAGAAAATACACCAGCTAACGGTAACCGAGAACGATAACGATAACGGAGTGACACAATATACGTCTGATTACTCGAAGGTCTCGACGCGGAATGACAAACATTTTTGTTTCCTTTAATTTTTACGAATCGTTTCTTCTACTCGTGGAAAACTTCGTTCAACCGGAAAAGAATAGTTAATAATGGGCCCTATTATAGAAATCGAATCGAGGATTCGATACAATCACTATCACTATCACACCGAGTAAAATCTGGAATTATAGAAATCGAGGAAAACTGCTCGATTCGTTAGCAAGCTTGAATGTCAGCGGTTGTGATGAAATATTTTGAAACAAAGGATGCCAAATCTATTTTTGAGGTATCTGCTATGAAAATGTATTTCCAAAAGTGTTAATATGGTTATGTTTTGGAGTAAATTGATATTCCCTCAAAGAATAAAGCTTAATAGGCGTAAGGCACGCATGCATGTGTAATAAAAACGTCAGCGTGGAACAATTTGCTGTACAAAAAATATAATTATTAGGAAATCTATGGAATTCCGTGAAGAGTCATGCACGAATATCACTTTTTTTTTTAGCAAAACAATTTTTGTTATTCATGTGAATCTGTTTTAGCATCGATTTCTTGTTGTAGCGGCGTCGATAGCTTTATTGTATTGAGGCAACCACCTGTTGCTCTAAATTCTCGCTTGTTTCGTGCTAGTGTTTTCTTTACCTTTCCCCTCATGTCAATCCAAACCTGTAATTTAAATAAAATCATTATTGTTTTGCAGGATAGCTTTACCATATGGTCTAGAGCATTATAACACTCCGACCATTAATTTGATCTATTGTAGTGAAAGCGGTATAGTTTGGCATAGTATAGCAATAAAAAAGAAAATTGCTGCCAAAAATAACGTACTAATGTATGCTAGTAAAGTAAGCAATTTTTAGGTAGGAAATTCGGTTGAAAGAAATTCAAAGAGTATGATAAAATTTACTTATGAAAGTTATGTGTATCGTAAAAGAAATACTTAGTTTCTGCCATTCTGAACCTAGATGTATTGGTAGTCTCAGTGCATTAAGCTCCTCTCTGAATTCCTCCAACTTTTCCTACATCGGGAATATATTAGGACTACCTCCACAAGAACCTCGAGCAATCTCGCTTCCATTGTTTAGGAGCCGTTCAAACTCGTGGTGATTTGGTTTTTTTCTTCCGCCACTCATTTTCAGCCACTGAAATATGCGCTGGAATTAGATTTTGCATTGTAAGTTATAACATGATTAATATAAATAATGCTGGATTGAACACTCACTTATAGACTATTCTGGCAGCACCGTAAAACAAATGCTAATCAAAACAAACGAACATGTGTTGCAAATTGCATATATTGAAGCGTTTCTGAAATGTTTCCCAAAGGGATTCAAGCCAAAACAAAATAATTCTCTGAAGATATACAACGAGTGAACCAAACAACTCTAAAAGTTCTGACACTTGCATCGATAGTTATCGCTCGCTTGGTGCTATCGAATTGCTCGATTTCTATAATAGTAAAATAGAGTTAACGAGCAAAATTCTTATCGCCTCGACTTCTATTATAGGGCCCAATGTATCACGTATGCACACTCTTAGGAAAAATTGGTATATGAGTCGAGTCTTTTGGTAAATATTACCAATGATTAGTCAATTTTTGCACATCAAATTATTCGTACATATTACGCGATAACATTGGTAAACAAATGTCAAACCGGCCAGGATAACCCAGTATAAGTCGTCGGTCCAACGTTAGTTTAACATATACTCTAAACATGTTATGTTTACCCAACCTTTATGTATGTTTTGTTATTTATTTATTTAGTAAATATTGAACTATTGTTTGCAGTTTTCGTTATTTATTGAACTATCTAAAATGCGATATTAACAACATTACAATGCATATTAACTTGTGACATGGCTATTGCAACGCCTGGCATCTGATCCCGTATCGATTGGGTCTGATCCGCGGCTACAAATGAGTAAAAAATACACTATGATTACCTCGAAGCTGACGAAACCCAGCCAGCATTAAATAGACGTCAGAACTAAAGGAAATGCAATTGAAATTTTGTTTAAAATCAACGTTTCACTAGCATTTTCCCATAGGACGATCGACCTTTTCTTGTCGAGGCATTTGTTCTCGTTTCGAGCTAAAAAAAAACGCTCGAACACAATGTTACATAATGCCAAACTTTGCTCAAAACTCTACTACTGCCTCATTTGTTTCACTCGTGTCGAGCTCGCTTCGAGATCCATAATGGCGAAAGTGGTCGAAACGAACAAAAATCATTCGTTTCGAAATGTGGAATGCCACCCCAGCTATATGTCCCGTTGCAACATTGAATTGGAGCGCAGCATCAGTGGAAACGGAACCTTCGTCTTGACGATCCCGAGAACATTCAATTGATCGAACTTCCAATTACAATCGTCGGCAAATCGCTTATGAAGTTGCCCTTGACCTAATCCGATAGCATAGCGGTGGAATTAGGACTCAGTGGGGGTCGTTTTTGTGCCTCGAAGTACCCAGATTCTTCCCAGATACCCAGATACCAGTAACGCCTAAAAATACACAATAGCAATATCATAGAGACACGCACAATCTATGAGTACACAGATTACGATTTTTCGCGCGAGTTCAAAACCTTACACCTCTTACGTGCTCTCAATGATCTCGTTTCCAAAAGCTATGAACTTACACCCCAGTACAGAAAAGAGAGAGGTAGTCCTACGTCAAAAAAAACAGTTTATTGACCATTTTAAAGGAAACTAAAACTCAACCTCGAAGCCTTGAAAAAGGCCATTGGGAAAGCACTCCGAGTTGCTTGCAGGTACACCCAAAGTTAATTTTTAGCACATGTTCTGGCATCCCGATTTATTACATTAAATGAGCTGAAAGATAACATAAAATGTTCTACTCCCCAATACATTTATATCATTTGTACAATATATATGCTAGAGCCAATATGAGGGAGCGAAACAGGAGACACATTTAAATGAAAGCTTTTCGTATAGTTTGCCAAATACACGGCCCAGACAGAGAAAGATACATTCTCGTTCATGTTCTTCTTTATCGTCTTAGAAAACACCTTCCAACTTCATTTTATGATGAGGTGTAATATTATCACGCTCCTTTACAATAACGCTGACAGCTATATGGATAGCGTGGTCGTGTAAAGTAACTTTGCATTCCAGCCGGCCTTGGTTCGATCCCCATTGAAAAGAGAAAAGAAAACAGAAAGAGATGTCTGCTCGCATACATACAAACCATTTTTGAGCTTTTAAAATAGCTCATTATTTGCGCATTTGACTCTCATGAACAGGAAATGGCATCTTTTCTGCCAACGCTAGTTTGGGTGTACTATTGGAGCATTTCCACGTCTCGTGCCCGTAGAGGACAAGCGGTTTTATGAGCATTTTGTAAAGAAAACATTTAACACGATAAGTCCGTCTGACCTCAAGTGTTTGTGGAGCCCATATAAGGCTAACTCCTATTAATAATGCGCCTCCAAATTTCGCGGTCTGTATCATTGTCAATCGTAACCATTGAGCCAAGGTCGACAAATTGGCCAGCTCCCTCGAACCCATCGCCGTCGATCACCACACTGCCTAATCGGACCCTGTGGTGCTCGGATCCGGTTATCAATAAAGTAGAATAATTGTCTATTCTACCCATCGTAGCATTGATCAGTCTGGTCAGTTTCCCGGAGAAGTTGTTTCCGTCATCGATTCTTCGTACACCCAAGCTAGCGTTGCTAGAAAGCGATTCATTTTCGGCAGAAACCTTGTCTTTTCTTGCCTTGTTGCGTCAAATGAGCTAATAATGTCATCTGTCCCCCAAAACTTTGAAATGTTTGTATGCAAGAAAGCAGACATTCTTTTTTTTTTCATCTTTTCTGGGATTGCACCCAAAAAAAAAGTCCAAATGACGTCATCGGGGATCGAACCAAGGCCGGCTGGAATGCAGGACTGTTGTACACGCTATCCACATAGCTAATGATGCTGTTGCGCAGAAGCGTGATTAAATTACATCTCATTACAAATTGAAGTTGGAAAGTGTTTTCTAAGAGTAAAATAAAGGCATAAAGGAGATCTATATCCATCTCCGTCTGGGCCGTGCATGTGGCATATGTGGCAAAGTAATGCGTGCTTATTTGAAACGTGTCTCTTGTTTCGTTCGCTCGTATTAATCTTATATTACCGTACCATATATATTATACAAATGCTTACCAGTATTTGAAAGTCATGACATTTTCTGTTATTTTTACGCTTATTTTATGTAATAAATCGGGATAAAAAACATGAGCCAAAAATCAATTTTTGGTGTAGCTCGTGTTGTATGATTCAAAATATAGCTTTAAATGCGACGAATACATGGTGCGCAGGGACTCTGTATTTCCAGCATTTCTGGAAGACACGCTGCAAGATGTAGATTGGCCATGATAACTTCCCAAGAATCCGTTAGAATAGGGGTTGAGATTTTTCAATTGTTCGATAGTTAGTTCCATGACATATATTATTTTCTTCAATTTTAAAATTATAGGAGATTGTGTTCAAGACACGACCGCACTGTTGACGTAGAACTACGCTGTAGTTTGATTCAAGTCGCTTGTTTATAACTGCGGATATTATTTTATAATGCTACGAACATTTTGAAATAACCATTCTACCAATTTGGTCGCCCTGATTTTTTTTTTTATTGTAGAATCCTTTGTTTGATGATTCATTCTTGTGGTCGCAGAACAACACATGCTCGAGATAAGCGCAGCTGTCATCCTCAGTGGAGAAAGTTTTGCTACTAGGAAGCGAAACCAAATCACATACAACATTTCAGAACGACATTTACTTTCTTGGTGACTAAATAAAAGAAATAAACTCTATCTGTTAGTCTCAACAGCCTTGAAAAGAGTAACACTGCTTCATTATAATCAAGATTAGCGCAAATGCAATTGCAGTTGCAATTGCAGTTGAAAGCAGTTTTGCGACTGGCACGCGAATTAGAGGGCCAATGCACACGGGAGCAGGTACAAATGGGGTTTCAGCGTAGCGAAGATGCACTATTTTTACGTACGGATTATGAGGCACGCACGAACGCACACAAATATTCATATGGCTTGAAGCATCTAAATATACACACACTTATCTCCGTTTTGCGGTCTTCTCAACCGAAGCCCTTTCCGTTAATGTTACCAGTCTAGATTAGCTTAACTGGCATCCTTTGTGGAGAGAGTTTTGCTACCGTCATGCGAAACCAAATCACTGGCAAAATTCCAGAACATTCATTTCTTGGTGATAGCCTAGCTTGATGAATACCCACACAATTGTGTAGCTCAGAACATTGATGCAATGATTACAATGCCAGAGACATCAGCGAGTGAGTAATTTGGTCGCGTCCACAGCTCAATTCGAAACGAAGACATGTGATGACGCAAAACAAGGAAGAACAAGCGATATTCATTGCTTTGAATACAGAACGATAGTGAAAGTTTGCCTTCCTTCTTCTTTCTTCTTCAAACTTCTTCAGTTCATTCGTCTGTACCCTTCAAAAAGGCTCTTGGAAAACTTTCCTTTATCCATAATATTTTTCCTCCACCCCCATTGCCTTGAGAAAGGCATTCGATCCCTCACCGTCCAGCTCGCCCAGCAACGATGTTGTTCAGTCGATTTCCTCACGAAGACTGAAAGTTTGTCTCAGCGAGATCCATTGTTTATACTCTAGGCAAATATTCCCCCTTCGTTCTTCTTCTTTTCCTTTGTTCACTGAGACGTTACATCTTATGATTTCTCTTTCGTTGCTCGTCGATAAGTTGCTCGTTATTGACAGCTCTATTTGGGAAAGCACACAAATGGACAGAACAAATGTATGAGGAAATGGGATTGCTTCCAATTTTCATCAATTTGAGCCATATACAGACAATGGGATTAATGTATAGCAAATCAAACAAATCTTAGGGAATTTCCGATTCGTTTGGTATGTAAATCGCCAAAATCCGTTCGTGGCAAAAATAGTTATTAACGTTAACTTTATATCATGAAAACATGACCTGTTTTCTGACTTCGCACCCTTATTGAAAGACGTAGTTCTACGTCAAAAATTGTTATGAAGTACCGAAATCGATTGTAGCAAAAATTTCATCAATTCATCATGAAATGACTGAGCAATAAGCGTTTGATATTAGACAATTTTCACGATGTGCTCGATGTTCGATTTCAATTTGTACCCCAATATGTTCCCGAAAGACGTAATCCTACGTCAAAACACATTACTTTCCGGTCCGTCTAGTATAGTTGTTTTAATAAAAATCAAGAATTATAATAATGAGCTTCTTAAACTGGAAAAAATGATTGATAAAATTCTTAGCTAAACTAGAACCCACCCGTTCCAGACTCGTTTAACCATTTAAAATCTACAATTTATGGTCCATCGATTCACACGGGTCTTTCATTCTCTCGCAGCCCATATAATTCGCTGTCACGGTTCCGTACCGTACGTACGTAACACACATCCACCAACTGTGACTTTTATGGGAGCCCATTTCCGACAGCAATCGCACCAGAATGCGATTTAAATTCAATAAAATGATTGCAATAAAATTACCATATCCGAGTAGCAGCAGTAGCAATAATGAGGAATGGTTTTCTGCCGGACGGCTGGTCCCTATTTTTTTTTTGTTTTGCTTCTTTCCTCCACGGGTAATGTTTATGACGGTGCCAGCTGAGCGCAACATTTGGTCGGGGCCGAACCCATTCGCTCTGTTCGAATCGCTCGCCGACCCAACCAAGCTGAAGACTAGTTAAAAACGAATAAATTGAGTAAATTATCATATATTTTTGATGATATTTCATACAGTGTGTAATTACGGATGGGGAAAATAAGCGCTTGATGAAAAGGCAAACCGCACATCACGTTGGATACATTTTTTTTTTTTTTGGGAGAAGCTGACAATTATCGTGGTAATTTCAGTAATCAGCATTTTTGTGACTCCAGGGTTCGTCCCAAGTATGGGTGTCCAACACACATCCTCTCAATGAGAATGGTGATGGGGAAAAAATAGCAACACAATGCAACTCATCGGCGCTAATAAAAAGCCAAAAATGAGATCACAGAGCTCTCATAATTGAACTAACAAAGATTCTTCTCGGATCTACCCGGTTTATTAGCCTTAGAAGATGTGAGAATAATATATATTTATATTTGAGAAGTTTCTATGCGTTCCGCTCGAAGTGCCTTTTGTGGAACCTCTGCCGAGTAGGGTTGTTCGAAATGTGGGTTATTAGCGCTCTGGTTGAACCAAAATTCCCAGTAAGTAGTAAACTATCAAACCATCAACAATACCTTTACATCTGGTGAGAGATATTCCTGGATTGCAAAATACACCCTTTTCTGGGTTCAGTTCGGACAAAAAAATAGGCACTCATTAGCACCAAAGTGATGTACAGCGCAGCCAGCGCCCAGCATCAATTGGGAACCCGAACCGCAGCACCAAACCTGCTGTCACAGCTGTTGGTGCGTTAATCTGTTTATTATGCCGGCAATTTTGCTTTGATTCATCGTTCCCTTTGAACTCATCTTCATTTCGGCTTCTGCAAATATGCTGCTTAGAGAAGAAAATATTTCATCTTTCCTTCTTCGTGAATCGGAGGCAAGGGGGAATTTGGACCTCCTAAGCAAATCGCCTAATATTTTCAAACCAATACGGTCTGAATAAAAAAATTCACATTGTACTCATGGCTACACTTGTTTTCTCTCAATGAATAATGTATAATCATTATATAATATTAGGCTTCAAACTATCAAATATATGATAAAATAAGAGAGATGATTTTTGGACATTAAAATTCGATGCGGGGTGATTTGGTCCAGTGTGTGTTTCATTGAAAAAAACATACATATGTTTATAAAAAAAAACAAGTAAAGTAATACAAGATACTCGGCCTGATTCTACGCGGCGTGGGAGGTGAGATGACAATTGTCACATCACCATCACGCAACTCTCCCCACTCTATTCCTATAGTCGTATCGGATGCCGTGAGAGGTTCATTTTATGTATGTGAGAGGATGCACAGCAAGTGACAAGGCGTTCATTCTTCTGGTTGCCAAGTCTGATCAGAGATGCTACATTCACACATATGTTCACGAATTTGAAGACATTTAACTTTTGTCACAACCTTTTATTCCTGCTGCAGGCTGTTTAAAATAGTGACAAAACATGATTAATTCAAAGTGATACACGAAGCTGGCTAGTATGTCAGACATTAGCACATATTTACAAATATTTCAGATTTTTTTTTCGCGAAAATTTAAGAAAATAACATCTGGCATCCCAGAATTTTATTTATTTCGCTCAGAGGTCAGATATAGGGTTGGGGAAAAAGAAATATCGTATTTCTGATCGAAATTTGACGCTTTATTTAACATACTCAAAATTATCCAATTTAAGTCAAATATGCGTCGTTTTGTTCGCAAACTTCTTGCCATTTAGAAAGCAACTTCATTATAACCATAACCCCCCCCCCTTCTCCTTATAAAACCCTCCCACCTTATTTGCAAAAAACTCAGACAGCCAGTTTTCGCAAGCCTCTTTTAAGGCCAACTTAGTATCACCAAGAGCGTTTTGCATGGACCGGAAGATAATCACTTGGAGCCAGGTCCGGACTATACGGGGGGTGCAATAGGACATCCCATCCGAGCTCCCGTAGCTTCTGGCGGGTCATCAAAGAAGTGTGAGGACGAGCGTTGTCCTGGTGGAAAACAACACCATTCCTACTGATCATTTCTGACCGCTTCTGGTCCATCGTCTGCTTCAAACGGTCAAGCTGCTCACAGTAGAGAACCGAGTTGATGGTCTGGCCATAGTTGAGCAGCTCATAGTGGATGATTCCCTTCCAATCCCACCAAACACACATCAAAACCTTCCTGGGTTTGGCGATGGTTTGGGCCGGCTCACCGCGCATCGACCACTACTTTTGACGTAGGATTACGTCTTTCGGGAACATATTGGGGTACAAATTGAAAATCGGGCACATCGTGAAAATTGTCCAATTTCAAACGCTTTTTGCTCAGTCATTTTATGATGGATTGATGAAATCTTTGCGTCAATCGATTTCGGCACTCCATAACAATTTTTTATATTGAAGAAAATAATATATACATTGAAACTAACTATCGAACAATTGAAAAATCTCGACCCCTATCCTAACGGAAATACCCACCTCTGATTGGTCGAAATTAA
This sequence comes from Toxorhynchites rutilus septentrionalis, assembly GCF_029784135.1. Lineage (NCBI taxonomy): Eukaryota > Metazoa > Arthropoda > Insecta > Diptera > Culicidae > Toxorhynchites > Toxorhynchites rutilus. The sequence goes on along the minus strand of NC_073744.1, from coordinate 56,306,799 downwards.
CGACACATGCGGCTGGTCCCTAACAGAGACATCAAAACCAAGCTGCCTGGGGAATCGGCATTGTAAATACATGGAAGTAGGGGGAGTTTTTGTTCCCACCGAAAAGTGTTCCCTAACAGAGACACCAAAATCAAGGTGCCCGGGGGAAATCAGCCTTGGAAATATATGCATATCGGGGACATTTTTATATTGCAAGTAAGGTGAGTGATACGATTAATTCTATCAAATAAAATTTAATTTTGGAACTTTAATGCTGGTTGCTTCGTGAAATTTCATATCAATGACCGATCGTGTATTGTGAAATTTTTAGCACAAGTGTAAGTGCAAAATTGTATATGGTAGCAGTTGTGTTAAAAATGACTTGAAGTATGAAACGATTTATTTCAATTTTCATAAACAAAAACCATGGTGTGGCCAAGTTCATTTTCACCCAAGGAAAGTTTATACGGTGAAAAAAATTGGAAAAGTGAAGAAATTTTAGAAAAAGTGATTTCTAATATGCTCTACATATAGTATTAGGTTTTGTTAGTCCAATTAAAATTCACATTGGGTTGAATAAACACTCAGAAAGTTAAAATTATAAAAGAAAATTACCTTTTCCATTTCAGATATGGTTTCTCTATATTAAAGTGACATGTTTTTACTGATGATAAAAATTGATAATTGTGTCGGGTATTAGTAATTATCTTATATTTCATTGGGCGGGGTTTTTTTTCTTTATTTCATCCATACATAAGACTGGAGGCATCTCGTCTAGGATCACAGAGGGCGATTTTCATCATATCTCGTTCCACATCGGTATCTTTCATCTGATACGCACCATACAACGACTGTTTACCATCCTTCTCGGTAATCCATCATCACTCGGTAAAGACTGGTGGAGTGAATAACATGACCCAATAACCAAACAAAACAAAGCTTTTTTCAGGACCACCAAATCATTATCAAAGAGTTTAACGATGGAATTCTTCAAACATATACAAAATCAACAGATAGCCTAACGGAATCCTACGTCAACTATGCGGTCGTGTTTCGGACACAACCCTCCTGTGACTTTTTTTCGCTTTAGGTTGTCGTACGTGATCCACTTTTCATCACCAGTCACCGTCTTCTTCAAAATGGGTCGAGTTCGTTCCGTTTCAGCAGTGCATCGCAGGCGTTGATTCGGTCTAAAAGATTTTTTTGCGTCGACTCGTGTGGCACCCATACATCCAGCTTTTTTTGGAATCCAATCTTCTGCAAATAGTTCCAAACGGTTTTATGGTCTATACCCAGTTCCTGGCCAATCGAGTGAATGCTCACATGCCGGTATACTTGGATGATTTCATCGATTTAATCGGTTTCCACGACGATTGGCCCTACCGGTACGGGGTGTATCTTCGACAGCCACTACACCAGAACGAAATCGATCAAACCAACGCTGTGATGTGCGAATCGTTACAGTTTCGGGTCCATAAACTACACAAATTTTTTCGGCCGCCTTCGTTGCAGTTTTACCTCGCAGGTAGTAAAAACGTAAAATATGTCGAATTTCTTGCTTGGTGGACTCCATCTTTGACACGCTGTAATTTGAGACTGAAAAGGACAATCATAACACTGTCAAAACGATACTTGTAGGAAGGAAGGAAGGAAGGTATTGTATTATAGAGACTTTAAACTTTTGCAGTTCATTCGTCTCTAGCCTTGAGAAAGGCCCTTTGAAAACTCTACTCTATTCTACTCCAGCGCTACCACCTCCGCCCTCTTGCCTTGAGAAAGGCACTCGATCCCTCGCCGTCCAGCCCGTCCAGCAACGATGTTGTCCAGTCGGTGTCCACACAAAGAATGGACACTTGTAGCACAGATTGTCGTCTTTAAATAGCCGAATAGTATGTCCCGATGCGATAAGTACAACACAAGATATGTTTAAGTGTTGCCATATATTTACAATTATACGACACTTCTTTTTCCCCAACCCAATATTTAATAGCAGAGGACATTGAAACAACGTAAGATTCCTCGCAGATATGAGTGAGAATGATCAAATAAAAATCTTTCAGCTTTTTATGTAGCATCGTTTGGTCACAACTCCAATGTAGAAATAATGGAACAACTGTCAAACAGAACTTTTATCTGGAATGTGACAAATTTTATAAGAAAGTTTCCAAAAATCATAACAATCTAAATATTCCTTCGTTCTAGAGATCAAAGCGGGTACATAAAAAATATTGTTTGGTTTCATTCTCGGTTTTATTTACTCAATGAAATTCATAAAAATGATTTTTTTTGTTTATTTTTTGGCCTACGTGTCCTGTTTTTATTCCGGAACTATTTGGTCAGCCTATGACTGACTTATTGGTGCATTTTTTTAAATCGAATCGATTAAATTTTTGTAAATTCGTACATTTCCCCAAGGATGTGAAGAATGTATTTTCCAGCGGTGAGAGTTGTCCCAACTAACAATACCCCATTAGTGTGACGTTTTTATGATAGTTTTGTTCATCTCTATTTGTCTATTTGTCATTACCCCTTTAACGGGCCGTGGAAACTAGGCAAGGGATCGACTCCAACTTCAGAGAACAAAAACCTTACATGAGGAATAACACATATTTACAATTGAAAAAAAAAACTAATGAAACAGTTGAAAAACTTGGTTGCCACGGCCCGTTAATCCCAAAAACACTCCACTTTGTAGCGCCTTTAGTTATGGAAGGAAGGAAGGTCTTGTATTATAGAGACTTTAAACTTTTGCAGTTCATTCGTCTCTAGCCTTGAGAAATGCCCTTTGAAAACTCTACTCTACTCTATTACTCTACTCCAGCGCTACCACCGCCGCCCTCTTGCCTTGAGAAAGGCACTCGATCCCTCGCCGTCCAGCTCGTCCAGCAACGATGTTGTCCAGTCGGTGTCCACACAAAGAATGTGCCTTTAGTTATGCAAAATCAATACAATATTTCTAGTGCAGTGATAGCGATTATTTCAGCGATTCACAATATTTCTAGTGCAGCGAAAAACCCTGCTTTTGACGTAGGACTACGTCTTTCATTTCTATACTGGGGTGTAAGTTCAAAGTTTCGAAAACGAAAGCGTTACGCCGGAGAATGGTTGGATGTTTCCCTAACACAGATTTCAAAACCATGAATCCTGAGGAAATCGGCATTGCAAAATAGATCCAAGCTGAGGGGACTTATGTACTCGCTTGCGTTTCTGCAAATTGGAATATTTCCGTAACACAGTCTTCAAAATCATGAAGCCTGGGGAAATTGGCATCGCAAAATAGATGAAAACTACGGGTAGTATTGTACTCTCTTGCATTTTTGCAAACCGGAATGTGTTTTCCCAATACAGATTCCGAAATTCCGAAAGAAGTTGGGAAAATCGGCATTGCAGGTACATTCAAGTCGGCAATACATTTATACCCCCATGTATTTTTACACTTCGGAATTCGTTTTGCTAAGGTATAACCCATTCATAGTTTTTCATTTAGAGTTTCAAAGGAAAAAATAAAAATTTGAATTTTTCACCAAATACACCATTTATTTTATTGAAAAAACTACATGTGTTGGCTACCTGGCGTCTTCGATAGCCTACCAGAAGGTGCCAACACCACTATGTTTCAACAACGCTCGAACGAACGACTCCACGTAGAACCATGATCCGAAATGCATTTTACGTCAATGAAAATAATGCCGACGGCGCACCAACCTTCCATTGATAAATTTTCTCCACTGCAGCAAGTGACGACGGCGGACGAATATGAACTACACCGGATAGTGACCAACAGTTTATTACATGTCACATTACTAACAATACATTTTCAGGTTCACAATATTCAATATTCTACATTACACTCGTACATTACATTTAACAATAATCCATTTTACATTTATTACATTTTATTTTACAGGTCACAAATATAACAGATAATCTGGCACAATCTTCTCCATATAAAATGAATACTCCGCGGCGGACCAAGTTGGAATGATCTGCTCCGCAGATCAGCATTTTTCCCATCCGCAGCTCTAACCGAATTAACTTCGGCTGTGGTGAATTTCGCCCTCTGCTTTGATGTCTGTTCCGAAATCCTGCAGCGGGAGCGAGATGTACTGTTTCACGTACAAGTCCCTTTTACACTTACTATAGTGCTTTGTTTGATGTTGCTGTTTGGTCGAATATTACTGTTGCGCACGGGTTATTGTCCGCACCAGACAGCAGCTGATTGACTCCAGGGTTGTAGTGAAGAGGGTTCATTCAAGACGCAAACAACATGGCCTTACACAGTAGATCCTAAATAGTACGTTTACAGTGAAAAACTTTTAAACTTGTTGCATTTTCAACGAATTTAAACAGAATTTTCTGCCGGCGCTTTAAAATCGTGGTCTTGATACATACAAATGACTCCCAAATTAATATCGTACATTTTTAGCAGCCCAAAAAAAATTGGAGTATTGCCAGATACATTAAGAAAATTTCGGCTAAGTAAAATATTGAAATAATCATCCGTATTCTGTATTTCGATCGATTCGAAATATTTCTAACGAGTTGATAAAATTCCATTCTGTATTCCGTTCGAGTAGTTTTTGCATTTCGTTCGATCTGTTTCTCTTCGAACACTAAATGAGCAAAACCTTCGATATAAGGAATGCAAAATTATAACTCGAACGGAATAACGGTTTCGAACGAACTGGAAATCCGCCCTATTCTGTAGGGCTGAATATTCCAAGTGCAGCGAAAAGAATATTATTGTTGGTGGCAATATATTTCCCAGTACCCGTTAAAGGGTTAAACCCTCAATTTAACTCTAGTTCATACGAAGTTATCTGGAGAAAACGGAAAATTCTGTTTGACAATACAGCCCTGTTCATTACGTAAGCAAATTGTTCACTCTATTACACTCTGTCCAACTTCTATAAGATCAGGTGATGATCTTGCTGCTTTGTGCCATTATTAATAAACAATGCTTCGACTTATATTCTAGTCTGTTGGTATTGGTGACTACCATACACTGCATGATTTTCATATGTGTGTTTGTGCAAGCGCTGAGCGTAAACCAAAGGTTTTGTATTTTTCAAATGTCAAGTTTCTATAAGACCAGTTACATTTTTCCTTTTCCTTGTTGGTATCAGAGAAATTTCTCGTCGGATTGGACGATTCCATCAAGTATTGCTCAATTATTTGACGAATGTTCAGATACGGTAAGGAGAGAGCTCCACGTAAATCGAAGCTATCTGACAGGGATAAGCGGGAAAGCAATATTTCAATTTAAATGTTACTCGGGTGACAATTCGTCAAGTTTTGGTAAAAAATCCTCACATAAAGAGGATTTAGAAGGTAAAAGTTTCTCATTATACACCATCTCACATCAGAAGACGTCTGAGTTTTACCAAAGCTCACATGAACCGACAGTGGGACATGGTATGTTGTGACAAAGAATTCTTCCAAAAGAATACATTTGCTATATACCATAACGAAACATTCGGAACTGCCTGGGGGGAACAGTACGACGACAATCGTTCATTGTTGATATATGACCTTTGTAACAGCTTCAATATGACCGTTTTGAACACTGGGGAAACAACACGTGTACCTAAACCTCCTGCTAACCCAAGTGCTCTTGACCTCTCGCTCTGCTCGAATTGACTATCGTTAGATTGCAAGTGGAATGTAATCCAGAACCCCAACGGTAGTGATCACTTGCTAATCAAAATTTCCATCACCATTTGGTCGAATTCTTCTGAATCTATAAACATGGCATATGACCTCACAAGACACATTGACTGGAAAAAATATGCGGACGCGATTGCTCTAGCCATCAATTCCAGAGATGGTTTACCTCCATTGGAGGAGTATAACTTCCTTTCTCGTTTGATATATGACAGCGCGGTTCGCACTCAAACGAAACCCATCCCAGGTTCCACTATTCGTCGAAGGCCTCCCAATCTATGGTGGGATAGCCAGTGTTCCAAACTTTATGTAGAAAATCGAATGCATTTAAAGCTTTTCGGAAACGTGGAACCCCTGAAAATTTTCAAACGTATTTAGCCCTTGAAGATCAATTTAAAAACTTAATCAAAGGGAAAAAAGTGCTTATTGGCGAAATTTCGTGAGATTTGTCACGAGAAACGTCAATGAAAAAATTATGGAAAGTGGCTCGAAACATGAGAAATCGCTCTTCAACGAATGAAAGCGAAGAATATTCACATCGATGGATTTTTAATTTTGCACGGAAGGTTTGTCCTGATTCCGCTCCTGTGCAAAAAATTGTTCGAGATATACCACAAGGTAGGTGCGATCTTTATTCCGAGTTTTCGATGGTAGAATTCTCTCTTGCTCTCCTTTCATGTAACAATTCTGCTCCGGGATCGGATAGAATTAAGTTCAACTTGCTGAAAAACCTCCCTGATGTGGCGAAACATCGCTTGTTGAATTTATTCAATCGGTTTCTGGAGAATAATATTGTTCCAGAGGATTGGAGACAAGTACGAGTTATATCTATTCAAAAACCCGGAAAACCCGCGTGTATACGGAAATTGTTGGAGAAAATTATCTTGTTTCGCCTTGATCGATGGGTTGAAACGAATGGCCTACTCTCAGATACAAAATATGGGTTCCGCAGGGGCAAGGGGACGAATGATTGTCTTGCGTTGCTTTCTTCAGAAATTTAAATGGCTTACGCCGAAAAAAAACAAATGGCTTCAGTATTTTTGGACATAAAGGGGGCCTTCGATTCTGTTTCAATAGAGGTTTTGTCGGACAAATTACACTCTCGGGGTCTGCCGCCTCTGTTGAATAATATGTTATATAATTTGCTTTGTGAGAAACATTTGAACTTTTCTCACGGAGATTCGGCAGTAAGTCGGGTCTCTTACATTGGCCTCCCCCAGGGCTCATGTTTAAGCCCCCTTTTGTACAACTTCTATGTAAGCGACATCGACAATTGCCTTACACAAAATTGCAGCCTAAGACAACTTGCAGATGATGGAGTGGTGTCTGTCGTAGGATCAAACGAATCCGACCTGCAAGGACCCTTACAAGATACTTTGAACAATTTTTCAACCTGGGCCATTGGGCTAGGGATCGAATTCTCCACGGAGAAAACAGAGATGGTGGTTTTTTCTAGGAAGCATAGACCAGCAAAACCAAAGCTTCAACTTTTGGGTAAACCGATCACTCATGCTGTCATTCAAGTATCTTGGGGTCTGGTTCGACTCCAAATGTACTTGGGGGCCCATATTAGGTATCTGAGTAAAAAATGTCAACAAAGAATAAACTTTCTCCGTACAATTACCGGCACATGGTGGGGAGCCCATCCCGAAGATCTTATTATGTTGTATCGAACAACTATTCTCTCAGTGATGGAGTATGGCAGTTTCTGTTTTCAATCAGCTGCCAAAACACACCTCATTAAACTCGAGCGAATTCAGTATCTTTGTCTCCGTATTGCGTTGGGATGTATGCCCTCAACGCATACCATGAGTCTCGAGGTTTTGGCAGGCGTACTCCCACTAAAAGATCGCTTCAATTTATTATCTCTCGGTTAGACCTTGATTACATGTCCCATATATATGTTTTCCTTAAAGCTATAGATCTTCGTGTGTGATTGTCCCTACATCCTTATACCCTCCTTTCCTTCCTTTGCGGGTAATTCGTCCCCTTGCTATAAATAGTAGAATAAGTTGAAATGTAAATACACTATAGATATACGAATAGATTTAAGAAATGAGTGTTCATCAACATAGTTACAATTTCCTTATATCCCATCCTTCTCCTAAAAATATGTCACCCTCCTAAACTCGAGTACACCGCGAGTAATCGGGTAAACCGCGAGTAATAAATAAACAAACAACTCTTTTGAGCGAAATTGACGTTAATTATACTTTATTTTTCTTGCATGCTACAATCATGATATCTGTTTCACCTTTCATTTCTCAGCTACTAATCAATGATACAATACAAATTTATTTCGTGAAAAGTCACATCAATTAGCATATTGAATTTTTACGCGGTTGATACGTGCCACGTAAAAAAACCGCGTAAATTTCGAAATCCGCGTGAATTCTTAAAACCGTGTAAAAAGAGCCGCGTAAAATAAAACTGCGTAAAAAACGACATCAATGTTATACCAATTTCAGAGGTACGGAACTAAATCCCGCAGTGGATCACCTCATCGACCCAGATCACGTTCAATCATATTTAATTGGTTTTTATTAGTGGTTGGTTATTATTTGAATGTATATTGTATAAAATAGGAGGAGCTCTAACAAGATCCTTGCGCAGAAAAATCGGAAGGGTTCAGGTTAACTATGGAAAAATTATTCATGTTTAGTGAAGGTTCATGTTAATATTTTCTGAGAATTTTTACAAATAAAAAACTGCAGATATTTCGAGGCGATCCACGAATCTACCCAATTTTTGGATTTTTCAAAAGAATGAAAACGCTACTCAGCCAGGCTATACTTCATCGATCGGAACTAATGGTTACCGAGAGGGGCGGTATCTGACGAATATAAGCGGGAAGGTAGGAAGTCCTATTGAAGTATTCTCAGGTAAGTTTCAGCGACTTGAGGAACATGTAGCCGAGCATACAATACAGTGATAATCTACGAACCCCTTCCGTTTTTTAACTTCTTACAATTCTTAGCACGGTTTTTTGTAAGAACATCCGATGATAATCATATACCTGCTTGTGGGTTCATACTCTTTTTCCAACGTATAAACCAAATCATTTCTTCCGAGACCCCATCAACTCATCGCATATGAAATGCAGATTTAGCATTACAGCATTAAAAATATTCCACTTCTCACTTCCGATCGTTATTTGCTAACAAAACAAGGAATTTCTCTAGACGTAAATACTCGCAGGCTAACATTTACATTTCTGATGTATTCTTCATTAAAGTGAATGTTAGTGTTATTGTATGCAATTACCGTAGTTTAAAATTCTATTATGAGTTATGAATATACGACGCTCATATCAGAGATTTATACTTGTTGCTTGCTAGCTGTTCTGATCTGGTTCATCTTTAGATAAGCCTTAGGTTGTATGTGTGTTTGTGTGCAATCTTATTTTGTCTCTATTTTCCGGACTGTTTTAATAATTTAAATCGCGTTAAGTTATTATGTGGTTGTGGTGTACCTTTACAAAAACCTAGTGTCGTAAACGTGACATGTGACATTCGTTCGTGTTTCTTCTGAAGTGGGGTTGGCTTTGTTTAAAATCGCTATATTCTTCCTGCTATTGGACTCGTATATTTTTTATATATATATTAAAAAATAAGATTTAGAAATACATTAAAAATTTATAACAAATAAAATCGCTGTCTCTAAACATCATTTGTTGCTTGTAATGTTATTCTTCAATTTAATACAAAATTACTAGAGTTTGTCAACACTGTCCGCCTATGTACGCATTTTATATGTTTGAATAGATGCTTATCAAATACTTCAATGTTTAAAATGCAGAATCGGAGAACTATAACATTTTGTTTAAATCTTTGCATTTAACGAAAGTATACATCTATCATATTTATAAGGTGACACTTTTTGAGTAGGTTAGTACTTGCATTTCTTCATTGTGTTTTTTTGTTTATATTTATATGTAGAGGCAAAATTGACCAAACTTCCTCTCCAAACAAACGCCTCTGATAGCAGTGCTTGAGGAGAGGAAGTGGGATAATGAAAAATTCCCATGTTTGTTTGTGTATTCTATCATAGGTCACTTGTTGTTGAATAGTTTCAGTAAAAAATAGCTAACACTCTATTCAAATATAGGACTTCGATACGAATCGTTTCAACATTTGATAATAGAAAAAGGGCCCTAGTTTCGTTCGTTTGAATTTGTTCCGCTCATTACCACAGTTCATTTGCTCTATCTTCGTTCCTTACATGTGTATGTTATACATTTTACTAAGCACATACACGTCCTGTAAATGGTATAAAAAGGAGTAATGTTCTTTTTGGTCCAATGGGTTCCACTAGTTTCGTTATCATTCTCTTGTTTCAGTACTAGAAAGCACAATTGAGGATCGGTTTCCATACGTTACTGAAATTTCTAGCTTATATTACATTACCATAATGTAATATTTGTTGCCGAGCTGATCTTCTTTTTTTTGCAAAATAGACCATAATAAATCAACTTCGATTTATACACTATTAAAAAAGTAACAACAAAAATCTGCTAATAGTATTCCCTAGCATATCTCAAATCCGTGTTCTTGATTTATCTAAATCTATACACAAATCATAAACTTTTTTTATCAACCCCTGTTATAGTCATCGTGAAAACGGCTAAAATCAACTTTTCATTTCCTGTTGTTTCCCCAATTACTAAAAAAAATACGAGAAACAGCGTTCGCATTCTAATACTACCGTCTTAATACCGATTCGTTTCGCACCAGCCTGGATGGAAATGTATCAACGCTTCCCGTTGTTGTTGTCATTCGTCAGTGCACTGCGTCAATGTCTCGCTGAGCGCGGGAAATTTTCAGTTTATCCTTCGGTGTGTTATTTTCGCCCGATTCCAGCGCGAACATTTTCATCTTCTCCTTGAAGGACAACTTCTCCGGAACCGGTTCGGTTTTCTGCCTCTGCTGCTGTTCGGCCAAACGGCGCGTTCGTGGATCTCTGCGAGAGATTACAACAGTATGACATTGAGTGGAAACTAGAGGGAAAGAGAGGAATTATTCGTGGGTGAAATTTACCGATACACTTCCTGGGCTCCGATCACGCCTGGGGTAGCCTGAACCTGCACGTTCCAGCTTTCCGTCTCCGGACTCGTTGGAGTGTGCAGCATAGCTGGCATCGTTTCGTCAATGAAGCGCTAGGGGGTGAAAAAGGATAATGTAAGATTATAGCTGAATTTAGAGAATGGGACGACAATGGCGCCATAGTGGCGGGTGTATGAAGCAATGGTTTTATGGCACGAGGCAGCACTGCCAGGCAATTTAGTCTTTTCATTTTGCTGATGTGATTAAACATTTAACATGCTGTTTTATGAAGTGAACCATCAATTAAACAGTTTACTAGAAAGAAGAAGAAGTTCAAAGTAGATGAAAAACCTTGTGAAACGTTGAAACGTTGTGGGTGTAAATACATCGGTCATTTAAGCAATTTTGCATACTTGAAATCTCAAAAAAAGGATTAGACTACTTTTTGAAAAAGGTCAAATTTTTCTTCTTCCTTTTCTATAAAAAAATATAACTCTAAACCTATATTATCTACAAAAGTGAAAGGATAAAATGTAGGAAATTGTTCAAATTTCCATAGAAGATAGCAAAAAATGTTTAGACTGAAAAAAAAATATTTTAAAAATTTAAATTCATTTTTCTTGCAAACATATTTTTTTAAATTCTCAAAAAATTATATGAATAGCCCTTACAGTTTCCAACAAGTCACCCAAACATCAGAAGATGGGCACTTTTACAGAAAAAAAAAGTTTTTCTAATAGCAACTGTTTCATGTTTCTTTGAAAAAATTACAACAAATCCTAATTTTGATTAAATTCAAGATAGCGATATAGCGTATTCGTCAAAGTTTTAGATCTTATTAAAATATGCACTTTTGTCGAAGACAACAGCTTTCTATCTTTTATAGTTTCTAGTATACTGGCATTTATGTATGGAGACTTCTGAAAAAAAATATCTTTTTACTCATAACATTTTTGTGTGTAAATTCTTGCGTTTGACATGTTCTTGATAGAGAAAAGAAACACATAAAAATGTTATAAGTTAAACATGATTAGTAATTTTTAAAGGAAACATGAAAAAGTAGTTGTTGGAAAAACTCTTTCCCTATCTCCCGATGATCCTGGGTGATCTGTTGGAAATTGTAATAGGTATTCATATATATTATTCCCAGAATTAAAAAAAATCCTTTTTTTAGAAAAATGAATTTCAATTTTCAAAATATTTTTTATCTGCGATGTCTGCAGCAGAAATAAACGTTTTTGACAAAAACTGTAATGTAGAATTGCAGGATAAGCTGCGAATGTGGCATTTCTGATCTGACTTAACCAGTAGAATGAACACCTGGTCACATGCAGTTCATTCTGTCACTTACTGTAAAATGAACCTCTAATGGCATCCGATACGAGTAGAGGGGAAGAATTGCGTGATGGTGACGTGACAATTGTCGTATCACTTCACATGCCGCTAGACATCAGCAAAAACATGATTTCCAACAGTCCAAAATTTCTTAACGGGTTTCCATCCCTTCTTCCTGGGGGACCTCGGAGAAGGGTTCTCCCGTATGATAGATGGCACGTTTACCGGATCAACGCTACCTAGACATATGGATCCTGGAGGAGACCACGGTGAACTAGTCGTTTTGAGACTGGAAAGAAACTTCCTAATAACCCCTTCACGCTAAGGACATCAATTGAAAAATTGTAAGGGGTTGTATCTAGGACACGACCGCATATTTTCGACGTAGAACTGCGCAATTATATTATGCAATCCACTTGTTTATCACATCGAGTATAATTTCAGAATGCATCGAAATTTTTGTAATAGATTGTGCTCTTCGTTACAAGTAAATTTGATGAACGTCCTTTTACGTTTGATATGATGCCTAGAACTACCAAAATATATGAACGGAAGAATTGTCAAACGATCATTGCATTTTACATTTCCCTCTGAAATTATTACACATCTCATGTTTACGTAGTTCTCGAACCGCGAAAGTCCATTCACTTCTAGTATCTGAAATGACGATTTTCCCAGGCTTATCAGTTTAAAAGTACGTTTAAGGGAAACATATTCCGGTCTTCACAACGACAAGCGAGGACAAAAGTACTCAACACCAAAGAATACCCCTGTATTAGCAAAGCGGATTCCCTCAGGCACATTGATTTTGAAGTCTGTTCTAGGGAAACACAGATCGTGGGAACAAAAATACCCCCGACTTGCATGTATATTTGCAAATAGGATTTCCACAGGTACATCGATTTAGAAGTCTGTGTTGGGGAAACCGTAAATCGGGCCAATGAAAACTTGACACTTAGGGCGTTCAGATAACGCGTGACATTTTACATTTATTCAATTGTTCATCTCATGGAAAATGACATTTAATTAATTGTGATAGACGCGGAGAAATATTCACTGTCAATTGATGCAAACATCTTTTCGATCTGTTAAGAAATGTTCGAGTTATGAGTATTCGAAATACGTGTAGGGTTAGCACCCAAATCGGCAGAACAAATATATGGGAAGGAAATTCTTCCAGTTTTCATTATTTTAAACCGTTTAGAGATTAGCGAATTGTTATGTGTAGCATATCAAACAAATCTTACAGAATTTTCGATTCAATTGGCATGCAAATCATGAGAATTCGTTGACAGTGAAAATAGTTATTAACGTTAACTTTATTTCATAAAAACGTGATCTTTTTTCTGATTTGGCACCCTTCCTGAAAGACGTAGTTCTACGTCAAAACGCAATACAGGTCGGACTCGATTACATGTTATTCGATTATATACAGTTTTGGACTCGATTATATACAGTTTGAAAAAAAATATTTTTTACATTTATTAAAATATTACCTTTCAACATTAAGGTGAAATTTAAGTGGCTCTTATAAGTACATTGGGGTCAAAACTGTGATTTTTGAAGATTGAAAAAATCGGAGTTTTCAAAAAAAATAATTTTGATTTAAAATAGCTTATAATTGCATGAAACGTCGAGATACTATTGTCATCTAAAACAAAAAAAAATATTCAAAAATCTACACTCTCATTTCGAGGGTGCCCATAGCATTTTGTAATTTTGGTACAGTGTGCGATGAAGTGTTGCTCTAATTTACTCCAAAATTTAATCGATCGGCTAGAAAAAACGGTTGAACGTATCAATATGAAATGTTCACAGAGGTTTAGGGGAGACACTATGCTAAAAATTTACCTGTTAATATTAAAATTTATTGCAATATTTGCAAAATTACAGAATATTTTCTAAAACACCATAAGAAACGTAATTTTGTAACTTTTTTAAAATCGATGCAACAAATTCAAATTATTGTTTTTCGTTAATGCAACAAATTAACTTCATACAAAATTTGTAGGAGTTTTCACAACTACATATCCGTTTGCGGTGCGATAATTATTTACTGAATTATTTATCATCAAATATGAAGGGGAAACTTTCCATTAGAACTACAAGAACGTTTTATGAATCAAATGAAAGCTGTTTAATAAGATCAATTGGATTTGATATTGAGCTGTTTAACAAAAAAATGTGTTAGTCTACACAAAGTTTGAAAAAACAGAAAGAAATCGATTTTTTATTGCTTCCAGATATTTTTGCCAACTATATCTGTATACACCCAGATAAAAATATGCTCATAGCATATTCCAAAACATGAAGCTTTAAGCTTCAAAATGATATGCATCCCAACTTCATACGATGATTTTTCACAAAGTTACAGCATTTCAAAAATCACTTTGCACTCTGTTTTTCTAACTTTATTGTCGAGTGTATATCTAAATAAAAATACATGCTAAAATACTATATTTTATGCAAGTAGATGTATTTATTACGTACATGCAATATTAGAATGCAATATATTTTATTCCCTGTAAAAAAATCAAAATTTTATATTTCGGTAATTAAACATCACACCGGTCAAAATGACCAGTTTGGTAGAAATAGGTACATAACAAATGTCGGTAGTTCTAGTGTTAAACAATAACCAAAATTTCCGAACACTTAAATTTATTCCTTGCATCCGGAAAAAAATAACGAAAATTCATTATTTTTCGACCTTCCAGACAGGGACCCCCCCTTAAGCCAATCGTCTGCAAATATGTGAACCGTGAAAACTCATCAACTGAGGATAGTCAGGAGAGTATGGAACCATCGGCCTTCGTATTAGTTTGGATCCCAGTTTTTACTTCTACCAGCAGTTGAAGTTGCCATCTGCTCTACGATGGACCGTGTTCAATTCATTTTTCACCATCAAATGAACTTCACGGCGTAATGAAATGACCCCCACTCCCAGGCAGAACTCAATTTCCTCTTTCATTTGAAAAATGTGGATGTGTTCCCGGTGGGTAAATATTGGAGCTAGCCATTATTGGTGTAACAACTTTTCAGCATCAGAAATCAAGTTTTTGTTTCACTTTTAATGGACGTTAAAAAAATTGTTTACGCGGGCGACGAGGCATATGTTGGGGTGGAGTAGTAGTGGTGGAGTCAGAGATGCCAACCTTCCCGATTTTTCAGGATTTCCCAGACTTTTTAGTACGCTCCCTGATATCCTGACGAACACTCAATATATCCTGATTTTTCTGAAATGATCCTGATTTTTCCTGATTTTTATACTCTTTACATTATTCGTAATAAATATACTGGTTTCCATGTCAAAGTTTTCTATCATGATAGTTCTCCGGTCCGCACTTGTATATATCTTACATTAAGTTAAATTCTCCAGACGTAAAGCTGGACTTATTTTTTTATCTCTACTCTCAATTATTTCGTGGCTTTCCAAAACAGTGCTAGAAAATTTCATGAAGCCAGATTGTCTGACGAATTTATGAAATTACAACAAGCTTTATTGAGGATAGTGTGTATGTAGATGTATCCCCTCTGTATACGTTTCAGAGTGTGAAATTACTCAAAGGATTTTTTTTTAAATCCACGGTCAATATAAAAAGAATTTATATGTAATTTGTTTGTCTGATTCAAAGTAGAATCAACTTCGACGATGGGCCATGGTAAATATATCTATAACCGTACTAAATATCATAAAAATTAGGAAAAATTCAACAAGCTGATCCACTGCTTATATGTTTTCCTCATTTGTTGAGTAAAGATTCATTCCAAAGTATGGACGATGAATTCAGTGAAAATTTGAATATTGATTTCTCTGCATTTGACTGTTGTGATGATGTAGTTTTTTTGGAAAAATATAAACGATCAAAAGATTAGGCGAAACTCTAGCATTTCCGCTTATGCGAGGATTTATACCATGCTTATTAATTCTTTTACATATCCGGTCTTCGCCCGAAGAAAGGTATACTCTGTTTCTGGTGGGATTTGGAATGGATTCTGTATTATGAGCTACTACCAAGCAACCTGTTTCTCACATGTATGGCTCGCAGCAGTTTTCGACGAGGAAACAACCAGTTTATGGGAGGATACAATATTTAAGCTATGTGGAAGATGGCGGAAGATTGTGAAACAGAACTATAGATATAAAATTAAATTATAATGCTTTGATTGAAAATTATGTTTCCTAAAAATCGACATTAACTTTTTGGACAACCCATTATTAGCTATCCTGATTTATCCTGATTTTTATTTTCATTCTTCCTGATTTTTAAAACTTATAGTTGGCAACCCTGGGTGGAGTGAAGTCAGGTTGAATAGAGAGTCCTGACAATTATAGCGAATTCGTTTTTGTTCAGTTTCAAGAGTTTCAACCCCAGTGCCGCACTAAATGCTGTCAAAACGTTTTTTTATTCACTCAGTTGCGCACTCAGTGTCGCACTAGTTCGCACCGAAAGCTGCTAGTTTCGCACTGAGATGCTTCACGGGTTAGCACTCGGGTTCACCAATACAACTATACTGAACTGTCAAGTTCCGAGTATTGTTTTGGAAAATCTAGAAATGAAGACTATGAAAATGGAGAAGCTACTACTCTTGCTTTTGTATTATTGGAATCGTAATCCAATTCGGATTCTGATTTTGAAGAGTATAGTCGTGTAGACGGCATTAAGCTCCGTGTGCTTTCATTGGGAGGCGAAAATTATTATGGATATTCAGGAGGAATAAACATGCTCTCAAAATAAAAATTATGAATGAAAATTTACTTTAACGTATCGAATATTTATTTTATGTGATGAAATAAGAGGGTTTTTTCCGATATCGCAGAAACATTGAACGAAAACTGTGTCTAACGATGATTTTATATTATGATAGTAATTATTTGTGGAACAAACAGGAAATGCATCGACAAATGGTTAAGTGAGTGTCAGGACTACATGTGTTAGGTAATCAAACAATATGAAGTAAAAAATGTCATTCAAACTTTTATATTTTTACACTGCACTTGGCCCTTCTTATCTGATAGAGAATAATTTACCTCAGAAGCACTAATATCGCCACCAGACGTCGACACTGTACATTTGTCGTCGCAAATATAAACAAATCAGACTATATAACACACACCAACTAACCAACGCATTCGTGAAACTGAAAACGTTTTTTTATTACAGAGTCAGTGTGGCACTGACTCAGTTTCTCGAATTCGCTATTAGAACGACTTTTCGCTTCAACTAGAAATGAACTGTCGAGCGTTAAGAGCGAGGATGACTGATGAAAGAGTCATGTTGACGATGAATGCGTCCGTTGTTACTCAGTGACAAGAGAGAGGAGAACGTTTGTGGAAGTAGTCCTGCTCGAAGCGAAGCGACCGAGAGAAGAGTTCATTTTTACGTTTCGTCTTCGAAAATTTCGATCCCTGCTTCGTACTATGAACACATTTCAAATTCACCATCGAAATACCTTTTGAAACCATACTTACGTCCGGATCCGGCTGCTCCATGATCGTCCCCAGTTCGCTCTGCTCGTTCACACGCTCGCTACCGATCAGGTGTCCGGCTTCGGTGTAGCTGCTATTGTAGTTCCCGTTCATGGGGATCGCACTGTTGCTGTTATTGTTCATCATATTAGCCGCCGCTATCGCATCCTCATCGTGGAACGAAACCCGCTTGTTGTCCCTGAAGGCCCCACCGTAAGCCATGAAATTATTGTTGTTGTTGTTGTTGTTGTTGCCACTCGGGCCACTGCCACTACCGCTACTGATGGTGGTACTGCTCGATGCGGCCATTCCTAGTGTAGAGGTCATAGTCGTTGAGGTAGGGGCTGTTGTGAGAAGATTGTTGCCGTATCTACCCGGCACGTTATTGTTGTTGTTGTTATTGATGAGACTTTGCTGTTGAAGCAACTGCTGTTGTTGTTGTTGTTGTTGTTGTTGTTGTTGTTGTTGTTGTTGCTGTTGCTGATGCTGCTGCTGCTGTTGCTGTTGATGGTGGTCTGAGGAGATTATATTGTTGTTGAATGTTAGCTTGGTAGCACTACCACGAAGTTTCTGTTGCTGTTGGGACATAATCACGTAAGAGCTGTTGCGCTCCGGGGGCGGTGGAGGCGGGGCCGTTTCATGGAGGTAGCCATTGGCAGTCGATTGATGCTGTTCAGGTAGATCCTCATCGACGCGCTCGTTTAAATTCAGCTGGCCCATATCGAGTGCCATCTGCGACAGCAACTGGTTGGCGTTGGTGTTATTCATGGTAATCTCACTCAGGTTGAGCTGTTTGTCATGGTGTTGGACGAAACTTGCCGTCTTGTTGGTTGTCTTCGAGGGAGAGGATGGAGTGCTGTTATGTTTGAGAATACTTTTCGGTTGGAGGGAAGCATTCGCCGAGGCGACTTGCTGTTGATAGTTGGCGATGGTACTGGCAACCGAGGAGGCGACCGAATGACCATCGTTCGAGGACGTCTCAGACGTTTGACTGGACGGCATTTTGACGTCAACTTGCTTCATTTTGGTGAGTGGTGCCGAAATGGTGTTTTGTGTTTGTGCGAGCCTCAGCACTTCCTGAACCCCTGCCGTATCTTTACCGTACGGAGAAATCTCATTGTCGTAGTCTTGATCTTCCTCCAGGGCACGGCGCTCGAAGTCACGCTCCAGCATAAGGGTGCGCAACTGATCCTCCTGTTGCTGTGATCTGTGAGGTAAAGATTGAAGCTCGATAATTTGCTGATCCCGCCAGGCTCGTATCTGCTCGCGTCGCAGTTCTGTTTCCTTCTCTTTTTCTTCGCGTTCCCATGGATTGCTACCCGGGACGATCACATTTTTGGACTGCGTTGGCATATTTGGGAAGAAACCGACTTTCGGTGCTTCCGAGGAGCTATAGGCACCGATTGGTGGGTTGCTGCCCGATCCCGTTTTGAACAGCGGATGCGTGTTGGTTGGCGGAAGTGGAGGTTGATCTTGATCGGAAGCCCCGGAACGACTGTGCGGTTTAGGAGCCGTTGATGGGGGCAGCTGCTTGTGGGAGCTAAGTGGAGTACTTGGATGGGGACTAGCACCGCTGTAGCTGGAATGTTGTTGCGACTGTTGCTGCTGCTGCTGCTGCTGCTGCTGCGGTAAGGATGGGGATGGCATCATTGAAGAATCTGGGTTTTGAGGACGCTGCTGCGGCGGCACGATTTGGTTGCGCCGCTTGATCAACTCATTCATCTCTGCTAGCTTCGCCTGGCCGCGAAGTAGCGAGGCGTGCTGCTGCTGCTCATTGGGATACATCTGGGTGGACAGCAGCAGGTTACCGTTCTGGTGCCCGAAACCGCCGCCAGCGATCATGTTGACATTCTGCATGCTTTGACTGGCCGATATGCCACCGAGATGTTGATGAGACTGCTGTTGCTGCTGCTGTTGTTGTTGTAGATGGGGTGGCTGTTGCTGTTGTTGCTGCTGGAAGGAATGTGCAATATTTGGCATCGATGGAGCCATCATCTGATTGAGTCGAAGACTTTGCTGACTCTGCGAATCTCGCGCGAAGTTGTTCGCAGCCATCTGTTGCTGCTGCTGCTGTTGCATTTTGTGCATTCGGTTATTCATGGTGTTGCTACCGGAAGAGGCTGCCACTAAGTTCGAATGTGATACATTACTCCCGATGGGTTGGTGCTGTTGCTGTTGGTTAGTCATTCCGTACGCCATCGAGGAATTGCTCTGCGTAGTCATCAGCAGATTGTTCGGGGTCATATTGCTATTGCTACTAAAATAGGCAGATGCTGGACGGCTTAAAATTGGAGGCTGCTGGCTGCTGTTGCCACTGCTGATTGACGCTCCCGGAGAATTGAGTGATGTTTGTAGCGGCATCGGAGGTCTACCAGGAAGATCGGAAAAGGAGGTTTGGTTAGTTTTGAAAGATTACGTTTCTTTTCCGGGTGCTTATTACCTTTCGCCTAGATTCGGGTGGCTCTGGTTCTGTGCTCGATAAACGCTAAGATTTTGATAGAATCCCTGGTCTTGGTTGTTTCCGCTTGCTAGGTTGTGAATACTACGGGATTTGTTAGCTGTAGAACCTAAAATAACAAAAGCTCTCATTATTTTGTTCTCGTTATAATCGATATATTCTGCGATGTTTTTTTCCTAAATCGTGATTTATGGGAGTGTAGTTATATATTAGTAGCTTGCGAGGTGTAACGAATGTGTGAGACTGTACTACTCACACGTGCGAATGAAAAAAAGTGTGCTTAAGAATAATTTTCGGACTTTCATCATTCAAATATTGTACAACGAAGAAAATATATATTTTATCGAGCAAACACAAAACAAAACACTTGGATGTATGTCGAAGATGTGAGCATTTCAGCCGACGAGGACGGGGTATCTTTGCAGGAATAGAATCAAAAGTACGAGATGTTTTCATCGTTCTTACCAATATTGCCAACGTGATGTAACGCTGGGACCGATTTGCTGTTGGGTAATTGCTGTCCAGCCGGGGAGGGTACAAGTGGTTTGCTGAGGTCGCTGGTGCCTACGCGTGTCATATCTCGCTCTGACATTCGTCGGCCACCTAATTGGATGGTACAATTAGTGGTGAACGATCGATGATTTCAAGTTGTCGACACGGAAGTCGAGAACAAATAAAAATTAGCGAAATTTTGGAAGCTTCAGAACACCTGCTTTGGAAGCATCCGCAACCTACACCCCCACTGGGATCTGGTAAAATTGTACCGGAAGTCTTCGGGTTAGTGTATTACGTTACAGATGCTTGTCATCGAAGGTTGGTTAAACAAAAGGGGAAATACGTGACATAAAGTATTAATTTCATTGCGCATGCAAAGTGTAAATCTGAGCTAACTACTGAAACTTGCCAAACTACCGTACAATAATTTACATTACTAAAGTTTTTGAATGTCGTCAACTCGCTGCAAAATACGGAGCAGAGCAATTACTACGTATACGATAGATTACATGTTGAATTTATCTCCTAGCCACGATTTGAAGCAATGCCGATTGGGAGTGGAATGTGTTCCGTCATAAGTGCTAACGTAGCTTTAATTACAAAATCCAAGCAGTGGCGTGCTATCACTGAAGCTAGGCACTATCGGGTTTTCCGGCTTCCCGCTTCACAGAGTTCTTGAAAAGCGATAATGTAGTCTAAATACTCAAAATATTCTACAACAGACGGAATTCATGCCAACTCGTTTTGGGAGTTGGCGGCACCATCTCAGATTGTAGTGAAACATTGTGGGTATAAAGACATTGGGCATTTAAGCAACTTTGCATACTTGAAATCTTCGAAAAAGGATTAGACTACTTTTGGAAAAGGGGCACATTCATTTTTATATTTTTTACAAAAAATTATAACTCAAATACTAGAATATCTACAAAATTCTAGCCAAAGGATAAAGTGTAGGAAATTGTTTCAATTTTCATTAAAAAAAATCAATATCAAAATTTTCACGGAAAAACTACACTGAAAACAAAATTAAAGATTAAAATGCATTTTTTCTTTAAAACGTGTTTTTGAAAAATTCTCAAAAAATTCCTTAAAATAATCCTTAAAATTTCCAACAAGTCATCCATACTTCGGAAGATGGGCATTTTTACAGGGCAAAAGTTTTTCTAACAACAACTTTTTCATGTTTTCTTTGAAAAAATTACATCTGATCCTAATTTTGTTTAGAGTCAAGATAGCAATGAAGCGTATTCGACAAAGTTTCAGATCTTATTAAAATATGAACTTTTGTCGAAGACATTTCTATCTTTTATAGTTTCTAGTATACATGGCATATTTGTATGGAGGCTCCTGATAAAATAATGTTTTACTCATAACATTTTTGTGTGCAGATTCTCACGTGTGATATGTTCTTGACTTGTTTCTAAATAGAAAAAAGTTTTCAGAACATGTAATTCGAGATAATTTATACATAAAAATTTTACGAGTTAAACATTAATTGTAATTTTTCAAAGAAAATATTAAAAAGTGGTTGTTCGAAAAACCCTATAAAAGTGCTCATCTTCCGATGTTTGGGTAACTTGTTAAATTTTTTCAGAAATTGAAAAAAAAACATATTTTTGCGAAAAATGAATTTTAATTTTCAAAATATTTTTATTTGTCAATGAAATTTTGTTTCAAAAATTTGTTCGATATTTTCTTATGAAAACATAAATAATTTCTTACATTTCTAACCAATATTCTGAAGGTCTTATAGTTTTCAAGTTACGATTTTTCTAAAAAAAATTGGAAAAACACAAAATTAAAAACAAATTCACTCAAAATCTATAAGACCTACAAAATGTTGGTTAGAGAATGAGATGTAGGAAATTATTTAAGTTTTCATTAAAAAATATCAAACTTTTTTCAAATTTCATTGAAAAAAAAATTGAAAATTAATATTCATTTTCTTAAAAAATATGTTTTTTTTAATTCCGAATTTTGTATACAATAATAAATATGAATAGCCCAAAAAAATAAATATGAATAGCCCATAGAGCAATTCCACCCAATTCGACCGACCGCTGACCGCATTGTCATGTGATCAATTCAAATTACGACTGATTTTTGAAAAGGGCGTATTCAAAATCATTGATCTTTCTTTCAAAAATCGTAACTCAAAATCCAGATGTCTGATTAAAATACGTTGTTTGACAAAGTTATTGGAAAATCAATTCGTTATTCAGGAAAAATAATACTTCCCTTTTTCTTTTGACTTACAGTGGTAGGACTCTCCAAAATGGAGATATAAATTTTTGAAAATTTATGAAATTTCAATACTTTGTGAAATTGTGACCATTTAAGAAAAGTAATATAAATAATAGAATCTACATGCGACTCAATATGAAAAAATGTGTGGGTTATATTTATGATATAACCGCAAAGTTGATGTGGGACTACCGTTAACTTAATAATCATTTATTTGTATTGATTAAATTATTGATTGGATGAAACAATTTTTGAATTCAATTGAATTCAACATATTTGCTGCATGAGTAAAGAATTTGAACAAACGTCATGTAATGTAAGGCATGGCCATGTAAGGGAACAAATGTCAGTGGGAGCAAAGTTCCCCCAACCTGCAGGTATTTGTAAGGCCAATTCCCCCAGAAACATTGATTTTGAAGTTCGTGTTAGGAAAACACAGCTCGATGGAAACAAAAATACCCCCGACTTGCATGTATATGTGCAAAGCGGATTCTCACAGGCACATTGATTTTGAAGTCTGTGTTGGGGAAACCGTAAATCGGGCCAATCAAAACTTGGCAATTAGGACGGTTAGATAACGCTTGACATTTTACAGTTATTCAACTGTTCATCTCATTGAAAATAACATTTTATTAATTTTGATAGACGCGGAGAAATGTTTCCTATCAACTAATGCAAAAATCTTTACGATCTATTAAGAAATATTCGAGTTATAAGCATTTGGAAACTTTCATTTTATTCTGCATACTCTGTGTTTAGGTTTTCATTTCACCCCCATATACTCCGGTTAGACGTAGTCCCACGTCAAAACTATATAGTTTTATCCTAAGACAAACGGTTTTAACCGTTTCGAGATATAAAAGTTTTTAATATTAAATTTAATTTTTGAGTAAGATTTTTAACAGTGTATTCTGAATGTTATTTTTACTAAATAGTTAATTGATTTTCCAACAACTATGTCAAACATCATATTTTAATCAGACATCTGAATTTGAGCTACGATTTTTTGAAAGAAAGATCAATGATTTTGAATACGCCCTTTTCAAAAATCAGTCGTAATTTAAATTGGTCATATTGTAATGAAAATTGTGATTTTGGTCATACAGCCGATATAGTGGTTCTCAGATTTTCGAGAAAAGTGGAAGTTTTGTTCTTTATCGCAAACTATTAGACCCGTATTTTTTTATTAGAGTGCCCATTTCCATTTTAGAATAGTCCGAAAAATCTACTTTTTCCTCTTTTTCCAAAATTGACATTTTTAAAAAATTCATGACTTTCGAACTACTAGACCGATTCAGATGATCAACATATCACGATAAAGCCAATTAGTTTCTTGGAGAAACATTACACTTGCAAAAAAAAAATTGATATTGTTTTTGTAATTATTGATTGTATTTGTTTTTTGCTGTTTAGATGGCTTTGTAATAGAGGGCGCTATATTTTATATGTTTCTTGAAAGCTTTTTACATAACATATCCAAAAATTGGAGAGGCTTTATTTTTTGTTCTTGAGTTATGATTTTTCAAAGTTAACCGATGGTCCGTTTTTTCCCATTTTTCCATCACAAAAATTCATAACTTTTGAACTACTGGACCGATTCAGATGATTGACATATAAAATTAAAGCCTGTGAGATAGTGTTGTTAAAAAAATAGTAAACATGCAAAAAAATTGTTTTCGCAATTAATAATTGTATTTGTTTTTTATAGTTTACTCGGTTAAAGATAGAAAGCACTATATTTTTTTCTGGAGAGCTGAAGTTTTACCTCATAATATATCCTAAAATCAGGGAGGCGTTTTACTTCGTTTTTGAGTTGTGATTTGTCAAAGTTAACCGATGATCCACAAACGTTTTTTTTTTAACTTTGAAAAATAATAACTCAAAAACGAAAGGAAACACCTCTCTGATTTCTGGATAGCGCCCTCTATCTTTAACCGAGTAAACTATAAAAAAACGAATACAATTAATAATCACGAAGACAAAATTCTTTTTTTTCGAAAGCTTAATATTTTTTAAAAGAAGATTATCTTATACGCTTTAATTTGATATGTCAATCATCTGAATCATCTGGTTCAGTAGTTCAATAGTTATGAATTTTTAGTGATGGAAAAAAAGGGGAAAAATGATTTTTCGGACCATTGGTTAACTTTGAAAAATTATAACTCAAGAACAAAAAAAAGAAGAATATACTATGTAATATATACTATCTAAGAAAACCTCAGCTTTCAAGAAAAATATAAAAACATATAACAGCCTCTAGTCCAAAGCGGAAAAAGCAAGCCAAAAAACAAATAAAATATCAATACTTACAAAAACCAAATCAATTTTTTTTTAAAGTAGTTCAAAAGTTTTGAATTTTTGAAAAAAGTCATTTTTTGAAAAAGGGGAAAAAGTTGAAAGTTGATCACTCTAAAATTGAAATGGACACCATAATAAAAAAAATAAAAAAAAATAAATCGGGTCAAATGTGTTGCGATACACATCAAAACTACCACTTTTCGCGAAAGAACCATTATATCGGTTGGGCATGGAATGGCTGCATAAGTACCAAGTTTCAAAAAAATTGGAGAGGGTCGGGTCAAAATTTGCAATTTAAATGTTCTGAAAACATATCAAATGCGAGAATTTACACCCAAAAATGTTATGTAAAACATTATTTTTTCAGGAGTTCCATACAAAAATACCATGTATACCAGAAACTATAAAAGATAGAAAGGTAATGTCTTCAACAAAAGTTCATATTCTAATCAGATCTAAAACTTTGTCGAATACGCTTTACCGCTATCTTGACTAAATTAGGATTAGATGTATTTTTTCAAAGAAGTAATGAGAAAAATGTTGCTAGATAAACATTCTCCCTGTAAATGTACCCATCTTCCTATGTATGTATGATTTGTTGAAAATTGTAAGAACTATTCACATTTTTTTGATAATTGTTCAAAATTACGTTTTTCAGAAAAATGAATTCAAATTTTTTAAATAATTTTTTTCAGTGTAATTTTTCTATAAAAAATGTATTTTTTTATGAAAGTTGGAACAATTTTCTACATGTCATCCTTTGGCCAGAATTTTGAAGATAATATAGTTTTTGAGTTATAAACTTTAGTAAAAAATAAAGAAAAAAATTGACCCTCTTAAAAAAGAATCTAATTTTTTTTTCGAAAATTTCGAATATGCAAAGTTGTTTAATCGACCAATGTCTTTAGACCCACAACGCTTCACTGCAATCTGAGATGTTGTTGTTAATGGCCAGTCAAATAGGCATGAAATTCGTCAATAGGCAGCGTGAAAAGGTGCATTAATTCACGGCACAAATCTCATACTGCTCGTACTCATTGAAGTTGTTGTTGCTGGTGCTTCTGCTAGCGGTTGTCAGCTGGCAATAGTTATGGGTAGCATTTCAATATCATCCGGCGGGACGGTATGATGTTTACAGCTAGCGGCTCCTGGCGGCGAACACTTGCGATTAATCGATTTCAGCACTTTAATGAGGTTTTGCTGCTTCTTCAGCTGCCGAAGTGTTTGCTTGAGTGTTGGCTGATAGGGACTGAGTGGCCTCGCCTGATGGGTGATGGGTTGTACTGTGTTCAAACTAGGACAGCTTCCGGTAAACAGCAACTTCAACTTGATGCGATTATTCTCTATTTTCGTACAATTTTTCTTGCACAACTTCAACTTTTTCAGCAGAAACCCGTCCGGTGGTTGACCATTCCAGCCATAATCAACGACGTGGTACTCGTTCAAATTGACACAGCTCTTCGAAACAGATTTTCGCTGTCCATCCAGTCTATCGTACACCTGGTCCAAATATCGGCATTTTCCACGATCTTCGTTGGACAGACTGGAGATCGAATCTTCACACGATACAGCTCTGTGCAGGCTGCACGGCTTGTCAATGTTTTCCCCCATCGATCCGAATTCACTCCATTGCTTCAGCTGATTCAAAACCTCTTCCTCCTCGATGGACGAGAGCTTGTCGACCGCCTCTTTCCCGCCGACCTTCCCACGGCTACTGAGATTGGGGGTCGAGCTGGAGAGACCTTTGTTCTTCGTCAAGTTGCTGGTACTGCTGCATCCATCTCTCAATGAATCGTAAAACTTAGTCAGTTCTTTCACTTTTCCGTTCACGTTCGTCTGGATCGGATCCACACACCATCGAACGGCGTAGGACATTGAATCGGAATCAACCTGCTGCTGAACCGACGCCGTGACCGTCTCCGGGGTGTTCGGTGTAAGTCGGGTGAAATCTTCCTCGATTAGTTTTCTGATAAGCGTACAGGCGGTTGGGATGGGTGATGTTGCTGTGGGACGTGTTTCTGTGCGTTTGGCTGCAATGACATGTCATTTAGGGTGGTTGTAACCGTGGTGCGGATCAGAAATATTTATATATGTTGGAACCGTAGCGACAACAGAACTTCTGTTTCGTAAGAAAACGAACGAACTGTTTGAGCACTGATAGAGAGAGGTTTGCAGAGGTGTGTATTTTTGGCATCTTGGGGCGTGGGAAACAGTCAGTCATCGAACTTCAAAAAATGGACGGTGTCATTCAATAATTTATTTGAATATTGACACATTCGTTTGTGACACATAAGGATCAGAATCCAGAGCTTGAACTAATCTACAAAATGTAAGTAAAAAAACATTTACAGAGCAACACCAATAATGTTGGGATCGTCAAAACTACTTAACATAATCTTTCGAGCGATACATTAACACCGACATACATTTCTATTGCTACTACTAACAGACATCAATAACTGCATCTGAAAGCCTTACTCAAAGAATGGGCGGATAATTCGTTAAAATATATTCTGCTGGACAGATATCGGTACGATGTTTTCGCTAACAATACACATTGGAAAAGACCCAAAGCAAGAATACTTTGGTTGCAATGCAATTGGAAATTGTTATATAGTGTGAGAAAAAGTTTTTACTCTTCAACCCTTTAACCTACAACAGCCATAGTGAACCTACGGCCCGACGCACAGTGGAACATCACTGGAGTGCATACATACAGATACTAGGCTGCCGTTGGAGGCATAAGTGTCACATGTTACAAAAGAGGAAATTGAGAAAAACGCAATTGAAGTTTTCAAATGTTTTTTTTTGCCAATCGGTATATTTCGCTGTTTTAATTAACTTTAACGCAATCAACTATCGAAGTTTATCTCTATCATATGAGCCTTGTTCATAAATTGCCAAAATGAACTATTTCCCCTATTTTTTTCAATCAAAACCCGAATGTGACATTTATGCCGCGAAATTCTTTGCCCAAGCGAAAAATATACGCATAATTGTCACACTGTCAACATTCTCGCACATGTTGTTGTTGTTGTTTTTGATTGGTTTGACATATTGTGAGCGACGGTTTTATTTCTTTGTTGTGATCCTTTGTGCCGGCGGAAGTGGAACCAGAGATGGAATATTTGAAGCAGTACGGAGAATCCAGTGTCGAGGAATCGGAAGAGGAGTTCCACCTGTTCGACCTGGAAAATATCACAGATGAGCGGCTATTGTCAGCGCAGCCGATGTCAGAAGTGGATGACCAATCGACTCACAGCGGCTACGGCATAGGTTCTGTGCCCAAGACGAGTTTCGAAGACGGTGACGAAACAACAATCAACTGGAACCAAACGGAATGCAAGGCTCAGAGCTGTGATACGGATAGCTCTTGTAGTTATTTAGAGGTGCGGCCACAGAGGAAATCCGGGAAAAAAACTAAAAAAGAAAGGAAACGAGAGGACTCGGCTAAAAAACGGCGAAGGTCGCATACGGCCATTCTGGAAAACTGCAGTTGCATCAAAAAGTGCAACGAGAAATTTCCGCGAGATGACAGGCTACAGTTCCACAAGACATATTGGGAACTGGACCATGCTGGTCAAGGAAATTTAATACGGCAGCATGCTCATCTAACACCTGTCAGACGGCGCCGAAGCCGAAAAGTGTCTACGGATTTAGTTAAACAGCTTGCAGTTACATGTACTCTTCCGAGCTCAAGCGGTGACCCCGTCACTGTATGCAGAAAATTTTTTCTCAACACGATTGGTTTTCGAGAAAATTGTGGGTAAGTTTTTGAAAGCATTGTGATTTTAACATGATTTATTTATTTGAAAAATAGTAATGTGATTTACAGATGTATCCAGGCAGCTCGGGACGGACCTCCAATAGACCGACGTGGGAAATATCAGAGAGATAAGAAAACACGCGAGGCTATCAAAAATCATTTATTCGGATATGGTCCAAGTATCTCCCATTATCGGCGAGCACATGCTCCAAACCGCCTTTATCTGCCATCGGATTTGACCGAGAAGTCCTTATACGAGGACTACGAAGCCAAGCAAAACCCCAAAGCAAGCTATTCGTTGTATTGTAGAGTTGTTAAAGAAAACAACGTCTCGTTTGTTAAGCTCGGGCACGAAGAATGTGAGACGTGCGTTGCTGCAGAGCAACGCAACAAAGCCAATGGACACTCCGAAATCAAGGATTGTAGTTGCTCCGACTGTTCTGAGTATGCACTACACCTTAAACGCGCAAAGGAATCACGACTGTCTTATCGAGCTGATGGTGACCAAGTACTGACTGATGAAGCAGTTTTCTCTGTGGATTTGCAAAAAGTAAGTTCTTAGATGTAGAATATCATTTCTTAAGGTTAATATTTTTTTCCTTAGGTCATACAACTTCCAAGATTGGATGGCTTCAAGAGCGTAATTTTTTCACAAAGATTGCTAGTATTTAATGAGAGCTTTGCACCTGTTGGCGCCTACGCAAAAGCATTTCCAGTGTCTGCGTGCATTTGGCCAGAGTCGGTTAATGGTCGCACAGCCAATGAAATCCTCAGTTGCTTTTTCAAAGTAATTAAGAAGTACGCTGACCTGAAGAGCATTACTTTTTGGTTGGATAATTGCAGTTCGCAGAACAAGAACTGGAATTTGTTTCAGCACATTATCCTGCTAATAAACAGTAACAAAATTCAGGTCAAGCGAATATTTTTCAAATACTTCGAATCAGGACATACGTTCATGGCCGCTGACTCTTTCCATGCAGCGGTTGAATCCAAAATGCGCCATGAACGTATCGTCACCTTCGAAAACTTCAAGTCAGCGGTTGGCAATGCTAAGAAAAATGTAGACGTACTTGACATGCAAGCTGCTGACTTTTTCCAAGCTAAACTCACCGTTTCGCAGTATACGATAAATCAGTGCAAGCCTCGCCCTTACGTGGATACTATGCGTAAAGTGATGTTTGAAAAAGGCCGTTATGAAATTAAATACACGGACAATATCAACAGCGAAGACCTTAAATATTGCAAGTTGCTTTCTAAGAAGCAACTTAAGTTGGTTGAAAAAGATTCGTTCTCTATTACGGATAATGTGCGCTGGCAAAATTCTCCTCGAGGAGTTGAAGTAGACAAGAAAACTTCTCTTTTGAAAGTGGTTCTACCTGTTGTTACTGAAGAGGAAAAATCTTTTTTTATCGATATTCCGACGAAGCAACAATCTTCTGATTAATATAACGTAATCTACATCATTGTACTTGTTACTTTCTTTAAATAAATGCTATCGTAATACAACACAATTATTATAAATCTCTTTTAAGAAAAAGAATATTCTATATTATGGGTTCCTCCTTTATCTCATTTCTTTTTTGTATGAACATTTGACAATATCTACGGAAGAGAACGAGGGTCTTAAACCTTCATGTACACGTAGCCTTCAATGTGGATGACCCCTAGAAAAATTCATCTCCTACCGCGTACAACCTTGCATATAGATTTTTAAAAAATTGTTTGGATTGTGTCGGCACTCACCAATCTCCCCCTAAACTATTCACGTGGAAAGTTGATGACACCTAAAAGTGTGACGTAATTTATGGACGGTTCCTAGGGTGAATCAAGCAGCGCTTTATAAATACTGTTAGTATGTGTGTTTATTATGTCTCATTTTTTCGGTGTGACAAATATGCGTCCATTTGTTCTGGTGTGACAAATATGCCTCCATTTGTTACAATGTGACAAAATGACTTCGATTTTTTTTCGAGTTTTCTAGTATAAACCTCATGTTTTGACAAAAAAAATCAAAACTACGTATCAAACTATGATGTTAGGCATCAAAACCTCAAAAATGTTGAAATGTAACATGTGACACTTATGCCTCCAACGGCAGTAGGGTGGCAATGAATGTATGGGAAAAATTTCATTATCGAATTTCAATCGGACATGATTTAGGGGTGCCTCAAAGCGGTCAATGTTTTGATTTTTTAAACCTCGAAAATCTACCAAGGGGGGAGTAAGGAGTTTGGAAAATCGATTTTTTTCGATGCCAAATGACTGAAAAATGCATGAAACGTCGAGATCTGGTGTCATCTCGAAAAAAAAAATTTGGCCGAAAATCGACTTTTTGGGACTTGAAATTTTGAGTGCATGTCCGATTGAGCTGAAATTTTGCACAGGTAATTTTTTGATCAATAAACAAAATGTACATGGTCAGTTTTTGAAATTTGATTCATACAAATGTTGAACGCAACGCAAAGTGATGGCTTTTGTTGGAGGCAGTTTTTAAACGAAATCTTGAGCGATTTGAAGAGCTTAAACTATTCTTTTCGTTCCAAGTTAAGTATGACTATAATCAATCCGTCAATCGTGTATTCACTCATTTCAACGATCATATGACTGAACCGATTATTCTGTACCTAAACTTTGTTCTACCGCTCATCAATAACGTCAATTGCACTTTTCAATCAATGTTCTCAATTTTGCGAATTTCATAATGAGATAAGAATGTTATTGTTGATCACGTTGGGTAACTTATGTTTGGAGAGCTACGTGCAACGGTTCGCTGATGCTAACCTTGATGTGAAAGATTTTGAGGACTTTCTAAAGAAGCCTAAGGATGTTTACGTTGGTATCGATACAGAAGTAGCTGAAAAAGAATTGGATGCAGCGAGGAAACGGACCTTCAAATCGATTTGTCTTGACTTCTATATTGAACTCGTGAGACCAAAGTGATTTGAATTCAACGATTCTCAAAATTTCGTCAAACTATCAAACCTTAATAATTTGATGCGCCAATTTCCTCAATTCATTGAAGTAGATATTAGACAAGTTTGGATATCGAATTCAGACTACTCATCTTATGGGACAAAATTTGAGTGACTCAGATATAACTTGGTCCCAGCTATTGGATGTCAACAGGTCTGACGAGAAATTTTAAAAAAGGTTGTTTGTAAAACACTTTTTGATAACACCCATCAGCGTGTGTTGATGAATATTTTCGCTTTACAATGTCAACAAAAAAAAAGTCCAGAAAGTCCGGTTGGCACCCACAATTATACTCTATTTTGAAAGCGAAGAACTATGTATCGGCTCAAGGAGGAGCTTTATGAATGAAATTGATGAAAAAATTTGAAGGCAAAGTTCGACAAAACCATGTATAAACATCATCCGATTCAGAGGATTATGAGAAAACCTTTTTATAATGTATTTTGATGTATTGATACCACTTTAACAAATACATTAAAAATGGAAATGAACCTTAATTTTCATTTGTTTCCTTATTTTTTTATACACATTTTTTTTCGCTAAAACACAGATATGCAGATTTTTTTCAGAAAATTTTACAGAATTTAATGTGGCAACCCTGGGCGCAATATCATCTAATCTGTTTTTTCCCGACCTTTCTAAAGACTGGCATATTGAGGTTTTTCGTAATTTTTAGAAAGAAAGTACATTATATTGAAACGCTCTGCTGCTTCAAAGATAGCTTGGATTTTTTTTGGTGTAAACGGAAAAGTTCGAAAAACTACTCAAAATAAATCTTTTTCATTAGATATTGTAAAATTTCATCAGATGAGGTTCGGCAAAAAATTAATGAAAAAAAGTGATTGTTTGTAGAATACCATCCAAGAAGTTTTTCTGTCGCAGTTTGTCACGGTTCTGACTACATACAAAATTCAAGTAAAAACATAAATTTTCAAATGAACACAGCATTTTTACCATATTTTTTTTAATATTGATATTTCATCTAGGATTTAATTGAACCCAAACAATAACAATCTATTGATGAACATTTTTTTTATTATAGAAATTTCATGCTCCAAGCAGATAGA
Source organism: Toxorhynchites rutilus septentrionalis (assembly GCF_029784135.1). Classification (NCBI taxonomy): domain Eukaryota; kingdom Metazoa; phylum Arthropoda; class Insecta; order Diptera; family Culicidae; genus Toxorhynchites; species Toxorhynchites rutilus. The sequence goes on along the minus strand of NC_073744.1, from coordinate 56,274,008 downwards.
TCTAGGAAAAAAAAAATACCATTGCTATATCGACACAGCAAAACGTTACGTTGATCTGTTCTCTTGATACCATATGACTACTGCTATGCACAGAATTTTACTTCATGGGTATATAATTATTTAAACCGCAATATTACCTATAGAACGAATGACCGAAGAGTCTCAAGAGAAGAGTAATAAAATAATTAATTATCCCCAAGAACATTTTAATCGTAAAAATATTCGAGAAAATGTTAATCATAATATAGTCGATCTTCTTCTGATCTCCACATATCCAGTAGTAAACACTTATTTTGAAAATGAGAAAATAATTGTAAAAACTTCCAGATGAAGTAGTGTTTCTACTGCAAAAAACAATTGTTGAATCAGAAAAAGATGATGAATCTAATGACAGTTATGGAGAAGAAGAAGAAGATGATAAAGATTGTCTTAATTTGTAATCTAAAGAAAATCTTTTATATTTATAGCAGATTATGTTTGATTTGAGGACTCGTACATAAACTACGTGATCTTTTGTTCAATGGGGAGGACGCCCAATAGGGTTGCTTGTGATAAAAGATCATAAAATTACATGAAAAAAAATGAGTGGGTTATATCTATGACATAATCGCAAGGTTGACGTGGAACTACCTTAGCTAAGCAATCATTTGTTTGTATTGATTAAATTTCTGATTGAATGAAACAGCTCCGGAATTCAATTCATGCATTGTGATAGATTTTTTTTTTCGTAACAAGTGAATTTAATAAGAGTCCTTTTATGTTTGGTATGATACCTTGGACAAAATATGTGAACGGAAGGATTATCAAAAGATTATTTTATTTTACATTTCCCTTTGAAGTTTGCATCTCAAGTGTACGTACTTCCTGAACCGCGAATTTGCTTGCTTGAACTTCAGGCACTCAGTTTCGATTTTGACATGTACGTCGAACGCATATTGTTTAATCAATAGGCGTTATCGCAGCAAATGGTTATCAACATTTTGCCTAATCATCAAATGGCATGCGTAGAAATTCAGTGAGCAGAAGATATGAAGGCATATCCTTCAATGCAATCTTGAATGGCCGAAGCAAAGCGTTGTGTTCGTACCCGCTTTTGTAAAACACTATTCGGAGTGCAAGAAAAACATGCGGGTGCTGAAGTACCCTTGGGTTGCATGAATCAACAACTTCAACTTCTACTTTTTATACTATAGAGGCTTTAAACTTGAAAGTTCATTTACCTCTAGTATCTGCACGATTTTCCCAGGTTCCTAAGTTTAGAAGACCGTGTTAGGGAAACATATTCCAGTCTACAAGCGAGTACAAAAGTACTCGCAGTTTGCATATATTTGCAAAGTCGATTCCCGCTCCTTGGATCTAAAATCTGTGTTAGAGAAACACATTTCAGTCGAAACAAAAATACCCCCGATATGCATGAATTTGTAATGTCAATTTCCCCAGACACCTTGGTTCTAAAGTCTGTTTTGGGGGAACACATTTCAGTCGGAACAAAAAATACCCCCGACTTGCATTAATTTTCAATGCCAATTTCCCCACGCTTCATGCATTTGAAGTGAAGACAAAAATACCCCGACTTGCATGTAACGATTTCGATTTTAACCAGTGTTTGGATTTCGATCAAAATCAAATGATACACAATGTGTCATGCAAGTAAACTCTCACGAACATATAACCAAATATGAGAGGATCATTCAGATACTTGTATGAATCTCAGCAATCACTTTTGTAACATTTAGTGATTAAACTAAGAGAGGAACGAAGACTGTTGTTTGCATATTCGAGTTGTATCAAACATGGCACACTATTTTCGAAGCCTGCATACAAGTTTGAACCGCATATATCGTCTCATTTTACTATAGCGAAACCCACTGCACAGACAAGTGTAAAGCAATAAATGATACAAGAAAAATTACGTCATCATTACGTCACCATTTGCGGAGAGCAGCGAATGGGAAAAGAGATAAAACGCGAGAGTTTTTGCTTCTCACTGGAGCGGTGTTGCTAGTAAAACTATGCGGTCTATATGAATATACACATTTCAAGGGATAGCGGCGTTAAAAATGGAAAATATAATCTGACTACCCTACCCTTAGCCTCTATCGAGCTAAATAATCATATAGTTTGCACTCTCTGAGACTTAAAAATCAGGATCTGCTACATTAGCTGAATATGAATCTTTCGCTTTACGTTGTCCGTATGATCCTGCTGTTTCATGATGCATGGAGAGGTCGGTATGCATATGTTAGAGGCAAAGAAGAAAATAAGCTTTCTGCACTGAAAGCGTATATGATAGCTTTGCTTGCATGCTGGTGTGCAATGAAGTGCGAGCCGATGCAGAGTTGTCTCGTTCTCTTTTGTGTCGTGATTTGCAGCACATAACAATAATAGAATACCGCTGGGGGAAATGTTTCCCGAAAGATCATATTTGAACGAACGAAAGCGATTTTTTCAGTGAGTGGATCACTTGGCAAACACTGATTTAAACGATTAACGATTTTCGATCACGATTTCTCCAACGCTGCATGGTTTTGAAGTCTGTGTTAGGGAACACATTTTGGTGAGAGCAAAAGTCCCCTTACTTTCACGTGTTTGCAATGCAGATTTCCCCAAGGCTGATTGGTTTTGATGGCTGTGTTGGGGAAACCGTAAATCGAGCCAATCAGAACGAGGCAGTTAGGGCGTTTAGATAACGCTTAACATTTTACAGTTATTCAATTGTTTATCTAATGAAAAATAACGTTTTATTAATTGCGATAGATGCGTAAGAAATGTTCGAGTTATAAGCATTCGAATTTTTGCATTTTTTTCTGCATGTTCTGTGTTTAGGTTTTCATTTTACCATTTTATTTATATATTCCGGTTAGACGTAGTCCCACGTCAAAAATGTACAGAATATTACGGGGTGAGGGCGCCATTAAATCCCAAAAAAATTGGATCACGTCCTTCATGGACGGTCCCAAATAAAAAATGAATGCCAGATTCGTTTTCAGCATCCCGAAATTATGTTAAACCCTTTTTTTTTCTCGCATTCAGCCTTTGTATGGAGAGGTCGCATCCGCTCGAAGAGTTAGTTAGTTGACACTTTGAAGTTATATTCCGACCGTGAATGCAAGGTGTCGCGAGTGAACAAAACCGGCATAAGTCCTCTCGGAGTGCACATATCGCTATCTAGGCCGCCGAAGGTCGTTCATCAACATACGACCAGCCACTACTTCTAATCTTTCTACCATAGTCGGAATTGTAAGCCATAGCAGCCGAAGACGTCCATCTTTCCGGTTGGGAACCGAAAACATAGCGCAGCATATCGCGGAAAGCCGACACAGGTTATGCGTTAAGCTATTCAATAATGAAATAACAAAAAATTGAAGAACTAACGAACCTAAACAACTAAGAAATATTTCTGTCTTCAATCGACTGCATATCCAAACATGGACATTTTATCACAAATATACCTCTGCATAAAATACACAATAGTATTTGTATTATCATATTTATATGACTGAAGACAGCTTTTTCAGCAAACGCAAACGATCATAAGTTCAAATCTGTGAGTCTCAACTGACTTCTGTGCTATCACAACAACACCACATCAATACAACAATCATCAATAACAGATTCACAGTTTCTCTTAACCCACTCACGTCTCGCTACTCACCACAAGGAACATAGAATCGCTTGCGCCATCAATAACCGACTATAGGATGTAGTTCACCACACATCGACAAGACAAACATGCCTAGTCGACCCTGAGAATAATTGAGTGAGTTAACTTGGCTGGCTCAAGAAGACATCCGCATCGGAAACGAGGCGAAGTCTTCGTAAATTACAAATTGTTGAACAAGATTCGCTATCACACAACCTGATTGAACAATAGTCCGTTTGCGGGTTGATTTTACTTCGTACTCTTTTGAGTAACTCCAAATGAAATCGACAAATGACAAAACAAAAGTATTTTTGATTCGAATGAAAGTGTGTATTCCGTTTGGGTTAGAGGAAATATGAGTTTTCCACAGCAATTGGGAATTTTTTGACTCAAGCGTAACTTTTGAAAAGGGCGTATCGATTTGAGTAAGAGAAATCTTTGATAATTTATATCTCAAAAACTATGAGTTGTACCGAAATAGTGTCTTAGAAAGAGTTATAGAGTATTGATGGTTGAATATGAAAAAAATGTACACTGAGAAAAAAAATTAGTACTCTTTTTTTTATTCACAAAATAAAAATTCAATTTGCAATATCCAAAATATTTATTTTTTTAAATTTTTTTCAAATTTTTTCATACAAAATAGAAGTCATGCAGAAAATTAAAAAAATGGACCCAAGATGGTAAAACTATTTTTGACGAACTTTGTGGAACATCAAATTTTTAGGAATTTTCGAAACTTCGAATTTTTGTATGTTAACAATCATTTTTAGCCACAAATTATGAATCCTGTTGTGATTTAAAACAAAAAAGGTTATTATCAATCTCCTTCTAAATGTAGCCATTCTCGAAATATTAAAAAAAATATTTCTAATTTATTGTCTTTTTTATAGTAAATAATCCCTTTTAATATGTTTGTCGTGTTATACCGTCATGTTCATGAAATTTTATGAATTTGCTTATAATTTCCAACAACTTTTCCAAATACATCTCCATGGTTCATTTTTTGACTCAAGCGTAACTTTTGAAAAGGGCGTATCGATTTGAGTAAGAGAAATCTTTGATAATTTATATCTAAAAAAATATGAGTCGTACCGAAATAGTGTGTTAGAAAGAGTTATAGAGTATTGTTGGCTTAATTTGAAAAAAAAAATACACTGAGACCATATTTTTTGATATCGCAAATTAAAATTTTATTTTGTAAATAAAAAAAGAGTACTAATTTTTCTTCTCAGTGTATATTTTTTTCAAATTAATCCAACAATACTCTATAACTCTATCTAAGCCACTATTTCGGTACGACTCATAGTTTTTGAGATATAAATTATCAAAGATTTCTCTTACTAAAATCGATACGCCCTTTTCAAAAGTTACGCTTGAGTCAAAAAATTCCCAATTGATGTGAAAAACTCATATTTCCTCCAACCCAAACGGAATACACACTTTCATTGGAATCAAAAATACAAGTTTTTAAAATATGCATTTTAAGGACGATTTCATTTGGAATTGCTGTTTTGCAAACAGAAGTAAAGCACTTAGTTCGCTGTATGAGAAAAAAACAAAGAATATTTGTGGCAATACGCATCTCTTCAGTTTCATTTGCACCGTTATGTGATTATTGGAATGTTTCAATGTCAATGTTTCAATATCAATGTTTCTACGATTCGTACAAAATAGATATCAGCTATATTTGGAAAAAAACAAATTCATAATTTCGTTGAGTTCTATTATGGAGCCACCAGCGGTACCACACAATTCAACGTCGAGTAAGTTGTTTATTCATGGTTTGATACATGTATTTCAATATCCTCTTTTAACCAAAGGGACCGGATTAGAAAGACAACCAATCTATGGAACAGTTATGAAGAGGAAGAAGAAAAAAAAGATCATGATTGTTTTGATTTGTATTTTTTTTTGTATTAACACGTTGACCGGTGACTGACACCGAATTTCCGCTCAGGCTGCGTCAGTCACCGGTGACTGACAGTATAACATATGATAATAACGGTAACTAATAGCGAATTCGTTTTTAAAACTGAGTCAGTGCCAAACTGACTCTGTAATAAAAAAACGTTTTCAGTTTCACGAATGCGTTGGTTTGTTGGTGTACGTTATATAGTCTGATTTGTTTATATTTACGACGGCAAATGTACAGTGTCGACGTCTGGTGGTGATATTAGTGCTTGGGAGGTAAATTGTTCTCCATCAGATCAGAAGGGCCAAGTGCAGTGTAAACATATAAAAGTTTGAATGAAAATTTGTACTTCATATTGTTCGATTACCTAACACATGTAGTTCTGACACTCACTTAACCATTTGTCGATGCATTTCCTGTTTGTTCCACAAATAATTACTATTATAATATAAAATCATCATTAGACACAGTTTTCGTTCAATATGTTTCTGCGATATCGGAAAAATCCTCTTATTTAATCACATAAAATAAATATTCGATACGTTAAAGTAAATTTTCATTCATAATTTTGATTTTGAAATTTATTCCACCTGAATATCCATCATTATTTTCACCTCCCAATGAAAGCACACGTAGCTTAATGCCGTCTACTCGAATATACTCTTCAAAATCAGAATCCGAATTGGATTACGCTTTCAATAATACAAAAGCAAAAGCAGCAGGTTTTCCATTTTCATAGTCTTTATTTTTAGATTTTCCAAAATAATATTCGGAACTTGACAGTTCAGTATAGTTGTATTGGTGAACCCGAGTGCCAACCCGTGAAACATCTCAGTGCGAAACTAACAGTTTTCGGGGCGAATTAGTGCGACACTGAGTGCGAAACTGAGTGAATAAAAAAACGTTTTGACAGCAGTTAGTGCGGCACTGGGGTTGAAACTGAACAAAAACGAATTCGCTATAATATAAGCATATAAGCTTATAAGCATTCCCTTTCAAACAAAAATACCTTCCATTACGATAAGAAATGTTGGCCCTGATACGTTTAAAAATTTTCATAAAGTCGCTATAAAACCGTGGCACTCAACGTGTTAAATGACCAGTGTTTTTACACCCACAACGTTTCACTGCTATCCGAGATGGTGCTGCCAACTCCTAAGACGAGTTGGTATGAAATCCGTTAGCTGTTAAACAGTCAGCTTCTTCCCAAAAGATCACATTTCACGTCGATTATGTACAGAAAATTGAAAAATTCCCCATTGCGAATAAAGGCCGTTTTATATTATCCAGCACGTAGCGTTAACGGCACGTACCGACACCGGCAGATACATGATGTATTCATATCATCAGGCATAGCAACTTCTCTGTAGGAACCGGCAGCGCAGACGGAGCGGAGAAATGCTACTGATGGTTGAACCGATGTCGTACCGAAGAGCGACGATCGCACCCATACCACGAACTTCGACGTTTGATTTGTATGTATGGTGCTACTCGCTCGTGTAGCTCGTGCCCGGCACCGGCAAAATATTCTTTTCGAGAATTCCTTCATGCATTTGTCTGAAACGTGCTGTGTATGCCTGGAGCCGTTCCGCTATATATACGCATACACATTTGAAACACACGCAATAATATTTGTCTTGCATGAAACGTGCCGTGCCGGTTACGCTACGTGCCTGATAATATAATATTACCTTAAGCTGTAAATTAATTGTAAAAATCGACTCGACTCAATCTTGAGTAATCGGTTAGACGTTTCTAGCATCGATTGTCAGTTCAACTGTGAAAATATTGACAACAGAGAATGGAGAGAAGAGTTTTCCATGGCTGACATTTTCTATGGGTTATACCCTACGATTGAAATTCAGCATGTCTAAATTGAAGCACACATGATAGATAACGCATGGGAAAAACGAAAAGTCCACCACTGATCCTTATGTACCACATACTCTGCATCACGAACCAGCGTGACGTTCTTCACAATCATGCCGCGAAACTATGGGAACCGAAATCGACACTATCGTTCTGTTATATACAATCAATACAAAGTACGTTATAAAATGTATATTCAATATATGTTTGGTAACAACAATTTGGAGCAGGCGGATGCAAAACCGATTCGCGTGTTGGAATGAGAAGGAATAAAAGCAACGGTGTTTGTGGCGGCGAGCGATAAAAGGCAATATTGAAACATGAGAATTGATTGATATGTCTTGCACTTACGGAACGCTATACAAGTATAGGAGAGTGCAAACACTAATGTTTGAAAAAGTGGAGCCACGAGTGGGACTCCAGGCCACTTACATCAATGACAAAAATCTAGTCTAGTTTTTTAAGGTTGGTGTTGGTGTTGATGTTCGTTATGGTTTCGCCCCATAGCATCCCTCTTAATGGAATTCAGTTATAAAACAGCTCTCGTCACTGGAAAGATTACCTTTGAGATTACTAATGTTAACATTTTCATTATCAACTCGATAAAAATGGGGTTTATCTGCCACTCTTCCACTTCCTTCCTTCCCATCGAAACTGCTCTCCTTGAGCAGCCGTATGTTTCTCATCAACTTGCAATGGTCGCTGTCGTCACCGTCGCCGTCATCACTTCCATTATCGGCAGGACTGACGTACGCGTTGTTATTATTGTTCGATTGAGCGACGTTCTCTTGCGGGGCACAAACGTAATTACGAGTAACGTAGTCCCTAATGGCATTCACATGGCTCTGGCGGACGTAACCGTCGATATCGTCCGCACGATCTTCGCCTTCATTAAGCTCCACATCAGCAGCGTTACTGCGATCATTATTGCTATTGTTATTATTGCTACCGCTATTCGTTTTAATTTTACAAAATTTGAATAATGATTCATTCGGAGCTTCAGCAGCAACTGTTTTTTCTAACTTCTCCCGGTCACCTTGAACGTTTCCATTGTCTATCCATTGGCGCTTCCATTTAGTATCATATTCGTCCCTCACCTCGTTCGGGACGGGACGAGCAGGGAAGCAGTGAGGGCTGTTATTGTTAAAACGGTTGCTTGCAGCAGCAGCAGCAGTACTGCTTTCATCGGTGCAATTGGCTAGAATATCGAAACTGACAGTCTTGCGAGAAGACGAATTGCTGCCCCGCCGACTGCCAGGGTTAATCATGATACTGCAGATGTTGCCCAGTGTGACGCTATGGGATACTGTTGGTGCTCGAAAGGTCGCTCGTGATGGTTCCTCCTCATCGTCGTCCCCATTTGTGTAGAATCTAGTTTCCTGGATACGAGCAAATTGGTGATAAATATTAGTATAACTCTGAACACGCGCCCGAAGTTGTGCTGAGTAAGCAGCTTTCGTTTGTTTCGAATCGAAAATTCATCTCGATTTATGAAATGAAGAAGCAATACCTTGTTCCGACAGAATCAGAAATAATCTAACATATAAAACCATAAAGGACTTTTCTATGTGTAGTCTGCCAAAAAAAGGAAAGAAGAACTTGCAAAATCTTCTCCGATTCGAATGAAATTTTAAACATGGCCTTGATGATTTTTTTTCCACAGATCAATTGACCGTTAGTCACTCTTCGTAAAATGATTACTCGAAAACTGTTGGTTGTGGATAATGTGTCCAAAAAACTGTAGAAAAGGATGGAAAAACGAATTTTTCAATAAAAGTAAAATTGGTGCACGCCATAATGTCATTTACAGAATTTTCGTCACAGCTTCCGACCGCTAGCCAAAGAGAGCTATCGAGTCATTATTTTCATCTACTCTCTTCACCTAAGAGATAGGCAAAAGCAAGAAATAGAATCAATAACGAATTAAACTACGCATCAAATCGAATTATCGTATAGTTTCGTTCATCCGAACAACGGGTGCAGCAATGAAGGCTCTTCATTCCAAAATCTTATCCAAAAATCAAGAGCACTGATTCCCACATCCGAAAAAGGACTCCATCGGGGTAACAAACTTTTAGCCCAAAACTCAAATTTTCTCAACGAACAACAATGAACAGTTGTACTTTCTACTTTCTTCTTGAAGTTTTAGTGTTTTAGACTATTCAAGTTAGGTTGACCAAACGTACCGTTTTGAACGGAACAGTACTGTATTTTAGACCATTTTTCATTGTCCCACATTTTTATCAATTTATTAGCTGACCCGGCAAACTTCGTCCCACCCAAAATATATTTTTCGTTATCACATTCACGTTTTCTTACTAAGCGCCCGTTCACGGGTCCAATCGCAGAACTGTAAATTGATTGATCTTCTAATCTACCCTTTAAAATTATTTTTTACTATAAAATTTCAGTACTTCAACCAACACTCGATATTGTAATATCAGATTATTTTCAGACACAATTTACGTGCAAGATTTTTCATCCACTTGCAAATAACATGTTTCTCCGTTACACGGAATAAATGTTTGATACAGAAAATATGATAGAAAATACGAAACTTTCGAACGAAGATCAATTACGCTACAGCAAACATTAGATGGACTAACAACGCTTGTCAATAGGTAATTGTAGAACACATGCGAATTGAATTTTTCGAATTTTCCTTCAGAGTTTTCCGAAAATTTTCAATTGTCATGTTTGGGTGGGAAGATGTTTGGTTGAAATATGTGCATTATTTTTATGGGACTACCTCTTCTTTCCAGAGTAGGAAGGGTTGTCATACCATTATAGAAACATTTCTCGTACCCAAAAACCTTCACATCCCAAATTTGGCTCCATTTGATTGATTAGTTCTCGAGTTATGCAGAAATTTGCGTTTCATTTGCATAAGAGCCCCCCCTTTAGAGAGGGGGGAGGAGCGTTGAACTACCATAGAAACGTTTATCGATCCTTAAAACCTCTATATGATAAGTTTGATTCCATTTGTTTGATTATTTCTCGAGTTGATCAGCATCCGCATCTTTAGAGAGGGGAAAGGAGTGTCTAACCACCATAGAAACATTTATTGCACCCTAAAACCTCCATATGCCTAATTTGGTTTCATTTGCTTAATGAAATTAATTCTCGAGTAAAGCAAAAATTTGTGTTTAATTTGTATGGCAGCCCTCATACCCTTCGAGAGGGGATAGGTGTTTCGAACCACCATAGAAATGTTTCGAGCCCTCTAGAAACCTCCACATGCCAAATATGGCTCAATTAGCTTGATTAGTTCTCGAGTTATGCAGTAATTTGTGTTTCATTTGTATGGAAGTACCACCCCCACCACCCTTTGGAGAGGGGGGGAGCGTCGAACTACCATAGCAATGTTTATCGATCCCTAAAACCTCTATATGCTAAGTTTGATTCCAATTTTTTGATTAGTTTTCGAGTTGTTTAGCGAGCTTGAGAGGGGGAGAAGGCTCGAACTATCATAAGAACGTTCCCCGACCCCAAAAAACCCTACATACCAATTTTCATGTTGATTGGTTCAGTAGTTTCCGAGTCCATAAGAATCAGACAGACAGACAGACACAAATAGACAAGAAATACATGTTTATATATACAGTAACACAGTCGAATTGTACTACTAAACATCTTTAAAACATTTAATGACCTTGTTGAAAGAGATTATATTTCTGCCACTAGAATTGCTGTAATTTTGATGATTTCCTTAGAATGCTTCAACATAAAAAAGAAGCAGTATTTTTGACTAGTGAGGTAAAAAGTATCCTAAAAAAATACTGAGGTTTATGTCTAAGACCAAACCGCATTGTTGACGTAGGGCTACGGAAAGATTTCGCTTGTTCGACATTTCGGTTGGAGGACTGATGCCATGCCGCTCTGTTTGTCCCATTTGCAATCACCATAATAGATTGGTCGGGTGAATTTCGGGACTTCGACATTTACGTCAAGTGAAGGTCCGTGATTGCGAAACAAAGAGGCATTAGTCGACATTTCAACATTTCTCACTCAGAATCGGTCCCCTATGCTTAAAGCAATGCGAACATGGTTGACCAGTGTGACTGCTGCAGGAAGCACAATAAAATTAGAGATATAGGAGTTGAAGAACTCCTGAAAATGTGTAACGAGTTAGAGTTTCAATTAAGCAGTCACCGAGACGGTCTATGCACGAATATTTTGTTGCTTCGCTTTGATTTAAAGTTCCATCTCTACAAAATCATAATAACTCAGGAGTTAATTGTACGTGGTATTGGGTTTTTCGCGAGTAATGAATAGGACCGAAATGGGTTGCAAACAAGCTGAATTTTTGGTATTGGGGGGCTGCCAATTCAAAAGAACCCAATGCACTATATTTACACTCTTCAAATGCTACAGTTAACAGATTTTTAACCGTTTCAGAATCTGAATCCGATTCAGTGCGTGGAATATTAAAATAGTGATAAAAGGCTCTCTGTCGCATCACTGAGCAATTGTTTAAAAAAAAAATTTTTTTCGATCCCCCGAAGTGATTTTGCTCTTGAGCTTTGTATCGAACAAAATCGTTGTGTGTGTCATCAATATTAGGAGAAGCTACTAACTTCTTGCTAGTGGGTGCGAGATTGAGTATCAAAAATCGCGAATGGTTCATTGATATACAATAAGTTATAGACGGGTGAGGCTAATTTGCAATATCTCATCTCTACACAGTGTCTGTACGAACAAGCGCTGCATTTTAATTTCGAGCGAGCGATTCAGGCACGCCTTGTTTGCAGAGGTAAGGTAAAAAGTTTGGATTTGATTTGTCCAGTCGAAAATATGATCATGGTTTGTCCACTTTGTTGAATGCACTTTTTTTTTTCTTTATTATAGTGACTTTCAACACATTTCGGCTGGTTCGTCACTTTTATTTCCATTTTTGGAAGAATGTCGGGAGTGAGAATTGAACTCGTGATCTCTGCGTGAGAGGTATGGATGTTACCACTACGTCAGATCGCCTCCATTGAATGCACTAATTCAGCACACCTTTGCCAAAACAGGTTTTCCAATATTTCAAAACATATAAATAATACTGTCTTCTTCATGATTTACAGTAGTTTTATAGTATATTTTTACGCATTCAGACCTTTTCTGGATTATAACACTTACAAATATTGTAAGCATCATGCTTGCACATCATTTGTATCAGATTTATACAGCTAACCATGTAATCAACGCATTTCGATCAATTCTGATCACGAGTTGTCCGATTCACTAATTTTGTTTGTCCATATGATTTCTATGGCCACCGCTTGGCGCGCTGCAGTTTGTTTATGGTGTCCTTTGCGTATAGCAGAAATAAAAAAAACAAGAGTATCACGATGGTCCTCATGCAAGATAGTGGGGTTGGTCACAGGTCTTACAAGTCGCACCAACACCAAGCAACGAACGACACACAAGAAGCACTGTGGATTTTAGTATCGCATCAGTTGAAAGCTTATTCTACGATGACACAATTTGAACAACAGGTTTCTCAGTTTTATTTACTCACTTAAATCTTTCTAAAAACTTTTGTTTAGTTTTTTACCAGGATAATAATTTGTCTTTGGGGAAAATCGTTTGAATAATTTCAACGCCTTATGGTAGAATTAGGAACAAGAGACTTAGGGCTTTTCCACAAACCCAAACTCGCTTTGATTATGTGTGATTTTATGAAGAAAAATCGATTTGCATTTACTAGTTGCGTGAAAACACCCTAAATGGACAAACCAAGGTCAACAGAAAAGTCACGATATACACGCTACGATAGTTTACAAACAGAACTTTAATTTGGAATGTGACAAATTTTATGAAAAAAAAATCTGAAAGTCATAATCTCCTTCGTAAAGTCTCTTCAGCATCTAAATGATTCTTCTTTATAGAAACCAAATACATCTAAGATACATCTAAGAATGTTTAATTGAATGGTTTCATTCTCGGTTTTAACTACTCACTAAAATCCTTCTAAAAATTTTTGTTTAGTTTTTTGGGTTTACGTTTCCCGTTCTTATTCCTGAACTATTTGGCAAGCCTCTAGATGGCTCGATTATAATTAGTCTCCAAATTCCTTTCACTATATATGATCGAGTCAAGGAAAAACTTTTTTATTGTTTTACACACATACATATTTCGTTGTCTGAATATGAAAGATTTTCGATATATCCCCTTAAAGTCAGAAAATACCATTCCCACAAAAATAATCCGAATTCTTTCAGAAGGTAATGATCATATGATGATAAGATGATCATATATTGAAAAAAAATCCTTCTACGCATATGTTTCAACAATGACAGTTATTGAACTTTTTCTCTGTTTCGGGCTTTGTTTGCCTCTAGTTGACTCTACTTCAACAAGTACGCTACGTAGGACGATTCTATTGCTTCCGTTATTAGTGGATTAAAATAACATTTTGGAAGAGAAAAACTTAAAAGTTGGTGGTTTTTAAGGTATTATTATCCCAAAAATGTACAATAAACTTGATTGTTTTTATCATATTGTTTATCGTATGAATTGTTACCAATTTGGTAATACTAAATTAAAGTTTTTGAATCGCTCTACAACTTTTTCTCTGACATCCAACTTATTTTTCTCTTAATTTCGCTGCGATGTCATTTTAAACAATTCCAGGCGAGAAAATATTCAAAAATCACGAGGAAAATTCCACTGTACTTATCATAGCCAACTAACTTTCACCCTAACGTTCAAATTCATCGAATATATATAATCGAGTCTCTATATAACCGAATCCGATCTGTGCTTACATTCTGTCAAATATATACCGGGAATTTTTAATTTTAAATCTTTCCGCTGAGGATTTTTCAAATTTGTTGTAAGTTGATACTACCTTCAGTGTCTTGATGTCAATTTTGAGCACGATCTGTCATTTAGTTTGCTTACAGCCTCATTAGGAACAAGTTATTTTTTTTTGCCCGGTGATTTTTGATATTTTTTTATGTTCTATTGGTCAATGATATTTTGTAGAATTTGGTGTTATAAACAAAATTTCTTGTGCCGAAACGTTGAAAATGTTGCAGAATACATTTGGTGACTCAACTACACTCAAAGTTAATTTTTAGCACATATTAGGGTATCCCGATTTAATACATTAAATGTACTGAAAAATAACAAAAAATGTTCTACTCCCCAATACATGTATATCATTCGTATAATATATATGCTAGGGCCAATATGAGCGAGCGAAACACATTTAAATGAAAGCATATGAAAGCTTTTCGTATAGTTTGCCAAATACACGGCCCAGACAGAGAAAGATATATTCTCGTTCATGTTCTTCTTTATCCTCTTTATTTTAAATTTCTGAGCTTTTCGATATTGTTACACATACAAATGTAACGATAACGAAAAGCTCAGAAATGCGTTTTTAGTTTGGACCACGTCTTTCAGTAGTGGTACGCATCAGAAAACAAGGCACGTTTTATAAAATAGAAATAACAAACGTAGCATTCTTTCTACAGACAATGTGGATAGAGAAAATATTGCAATTTAAGCTCCGACCGTTTTCACAATTTCACAGCATTCACGATTCATCAGACACAGCTGTTTTGCTCGATTCAAAGGAAGAATGGAAGATAGGTATCGCACACAGTAGGGCAATTTCATTCGGTAGAGACACTGCGTCAATTTTCATGCCGTCTGGTAGGGAGTTCTTGTTTATTTTTGTACCACATCTTTTCTGAATCTGTACTGGGACTAAAGCACCAATACCCCTTTACCGACTGACGAAGTAATATGACAATTACTTTCGAAAGATAAACCCAAACGATTTTTTTTCTTTAGCACGAAAGCTTTGAAAAATCTATTAAAATCACAAAATTGTATAAATATTGGTAAAACTACAAAGATCTATAAATATGCTTGAAAGTCAATCGAAGTCAAGATTGATCAGCGATAAATATTTACTCGTACTGGCTTTTATTTTGCTACCTTGTTGAACGAACGTGCAAAATTTTTCGACTCAGAATGCATTCTCAGAATATGCGCGGAGTAAGTATAATGGATAGTTTGCACTGACGGACAGAATTATAGCAGAAGGAAAATATTAAATATGACGTGCAACGTCGATTTTCATACCGTTGCGTGGCTCTGGGAATCTAAAGCGATTTTTTTTTCTGTTGGTAAAGTGATTGAGGTTAGGATGATATTTTGAATTATAAAGGTTTTCTCAGTTCATTAGCCTCTCACCTTGAAAAAGGACAATTTGGAAAACGAATCTCAAAACTCGGCCTTTAAAAAAGCCATTTAGAAAGCCTCGCTGCCAACGTAATCTGGTCGCTAGCAGGATGCCTGATAAATCGTGAATAACTTGCTGGTTTTCCGCTCAATCAATAAATTTTCGTGAAATCGAGCATTGTTTCCGTGATAAAAGTGGCGTCAAGGTGCAACGCATTTCGAACCTGATGTGAAGAAGATATTTTTCACCGGTGAGAGCTGAAAGCAGTTGCTGTCGACGCTGCCACTCCACCAAAAACTCAATTTGGTTCGGATTTTCTGTTACCATTCTGAGCGTTTTTCTTAGAGTGTTGGAAATTTAATTTTGTTAAAAGATACTGCAAAACTACTTGGTAAGTCAGTAATATCAGTGTTTCAGGGTCGATCCAGACAGCGAGCAATCAACAGTATATGTTAATTCTAAGAGTTAATTTGAGAATTTGCTCAAACTCCCTTCACTTTTTTTTTTTGGCGGCCGCGATTAAAGCGTGTTGTGGCCCCTCTGCAAGATGGCCCAGAAGAAATGAACGATTTTCCGCGTCGAAGACGAACATCCACCTCTTCAACCAATGAAAACATCGACAAAATAAAAGGAATGGTGCTCGGAATATTTTTAAAATCATAAATAAATTTCTCAGACATCATTCAACAACAGCTAACAGGTTTCAAGTCATTATTTACTTCAAATCATATTTTTAAAATGATAGTTTTGAGTCCGAAAATGAAATCTTAAGCCGTGGAAAAAATCTCTTCCTTCGTAGGCATCTTAAAAATGTCATTCAAATCGGAAAGAATTCAAAAGGTTACTCGTTTGGCAGAGGGGGGCAAAACCAAATACACTGCGTGAATAATATCACCACCAACAGGAGGTAACAATCCTACCCTTTGCTCATCCTCATCGTCATCGATGTAGGGAATATCGTCCAGATTAACATCGGCCACAAACGACAGATTCGAATCCGTCGATGGCGCTTCCACTTTCACCTCAAATATCGGAATATCCACCGAAGGCGGCGTTTCCGGCTCACCCGTTTCGTCTATTCTAATCATCTCTCGGCTGCTGTGGCTACTTCCCCGCGAGTCATAGTCCTCAACGTAAATCGATGGCGGTGCGTCATAACGAACCGGTTTCGCTCCTCCTCCGTTGTCGGGACACACCACCGATGGGATATTCCCGCTACCGGTTGGGGCGTTCATCCTCCCAATGCTTCCTAAACTGCTACTTCTGGTTCGATTATAAACACTGTTCAAACTAACCGTCGAACGGCAGTCCCGATACCGCGGGTCAAAGTGAATCTGTTGCAGTTGATCGTTCGACAGAATGTCCTCGTTCGATAGCGAAAGACTGTAGCGCCGCGGTTGAGTGATGTCCGGATTGGACATTCGCCGAAGGGTGTCGTTGTAGGAAAGGTACGGTGTGGAGTTGGTGTGGTTCATCATCGATGTCAAGGGTCGACGATAGGACCCCCTACGGGACAGTGATCGCGAACTGCCATGGAAATTGAGACTCTCATTCGAACGGCCGAAATGGTAGCGTCGATTTCCCTCGTTGTCGTAAACGTTGCAATTAAACTCATTCTCTGTTTCTACTGGATGGTTAGCGATAACAGCACAACGAATATAATCAGCGTGAATGATTAGAAATTTAATATATTACCATTTTACCGACAGAATGATGATTGCCGTGTGTACCACACAAATTACAAGCAGCATGAGGATGTTTAGCAAACGTTACCTTGTTAGTATTTAGTATGCAAACAACAGTCTAGCGTATGACGAATGCAAACGACATAACCCTCCACCATCTCATTCCGACATTTGTAGTCTTTTGCATGATTCGACAGTGAAAGCAGCGCTTTACTACTTACCGCGTTGAATGACCGGACTGGGCTGCTGCAGTAGGGTGGCCAGCCCGTGATATATCGCACCCTGTTTGGCTACCTTCAGGGTCACAACGGGTCCCGTTCGCACCAGGTGATCGGCTGCCCGTTCCTGGGTGATTCCGATCAGGCTTTGGCCGTCCACTTCAAGCAGCTGGTCGCCGGCCTGCAACCGCCCGTCTAGATCTGCCGCGCCACCGGTGACCACCGATTTGATGTAGATTCCCAGCCGCTCCTGGCCGGCTCCCTTCGCTGCCACAATCGATAGGCCCATGCCGCTCGCGTTTTTGTGCAGCTTGATGATGTGAATCTCGGGCTGGGGCAGCTTACTGGACATTACGCTGGGCGACCGTCCCTGCTGTGGGATACAGGAATGGGTTATAAGGGGATCGCAATGAGGGGTTTATGAAACATTAGATCTAATTATGCACTCTATTCTATTCGTTCGAATTTCAACATTATAAGGAATGGAATTTCGAGCATATAGGGCCTTATTCCCATATACACTTCACGGTGAAAACGAAATGAACGGCAGTCCATTGAACTTCGTTTTACGAATTATTGAAGGTTCAAAGATAATAATGGGTTTCTCAGGCAGAAAATTTGAATTACCTTCTCCGTATCAAATTAGTGTTCAATTCATATGGAAAACTTTTTTCTCTTCCATGTGGAAAAATAATCTCTTACATAAATTGTGTCTGAGAATAATGTTATATTATAATGATAAGTTTTAGTGGAAAACTAATTTCGTATCAAGATGTCGACACTGTACCGTTGTCATCGCGGATACACTTCATTTCATTTTCACCGTGAAGTGTATACGGAAATGAGGCTTATATCAGTTATTTTCATATTGTTATTTCGAAAATAAAAGGGGAATTAGCTTACGACGACTCGCTGACAAAAAAAACGACTAAAGTTTTTTTTTTCAACCCTTCACAATGAATAAAAGTTTTCGTGAATGTTTGCGTATTTCTTCGTCAACCAATCAGAACGAAGCGCGGGATCTTTTGTGAAAAAGCGAATAATGATAGAACTTCTCAAGCTTTTGCTGGGATCGCAAAGATTTGCGTAACTTGGAACGGAAGCCAAACCGGAGAAGCATGTTCCAGAATACTTCGAACTAGCGAGTAGTACAGCGTCTTGAAGCAATACACATCGGTGAAACCAAAGGCATGACGACGAATAAAACCGCGCGGGATCTTTGTATGTTCATTGAATTTCAGTTTAGAATCGATTGTTATTCTAAGATCACAAATATAATTCACGTTCCAGAGGATCCAGTTCCATTCGATAATGACAGCCAATAACAATGTTGGAGCGAGTGAAGGATATTGATTTGCACTGATAGATGTAATCACTCGGAAGAATTTCAAATCATCGGTGAAACTCAATTTTGATGAAGCTCATACAGGTCATTGATGTCAATGATGAATATCACTTCTTCTTCTTCTTCAATGGCACTAACGTTCCTAGAGGAACTTCGCCGTCTCAACGTAGTATTACTTGCGTCATTTTTATTAGTACTTAGTTAAGATTTCTATGCCAAATAACACGCCTTGAATGCATTCTGAGTGGCAAGCTCTAGAATACGCGTGATCACAATGCAAGTCGGAGGAAATTTCTTTGACGAAAAATTCCCCCGACCAGAACGGGAATCGAACCCGAACACCCGGCATGTTAGTTATGACGCTAACCACTCGGCCACGGGTGCACAATAATGAATGAATATCAGTAGTCCCTAAAAACATCCTTAAAGCACACCAGATGGAATGTTGAAAGTTCTGGAACGCACAGAATTCACCACCGCAATGGCCTCCCGATCAGATAAGTAAGAGTACAGTAGGGTGCCAATGGATGTATGGGAAAAAATCGACCCAAAAATTTCGGAAAGTTACCCTATAAAAAATGTTCACCACCTCGAAAAATCTCCCTATGCCAAATTTCAGCTCAATAGGACTTAAGAGACAGTGGCGCAAAGCGGTCAAAGTTTGAGTTTTTTGAAAATCAAAAAAATCATACATGAGGGGAATAAAGGAAATCGGGGTTTTCGAAAAAAAAAATGTTGATGCCATATGTCTTAAAATGACATGAAACGTCAAGATCTAGTGTCATCTCGAAAAAAAAAAAATTTTTTTTTGTCTAAAATCGACACTCTGGGAATACGAAACGAAAAGTATGGTTTAGAGCCAATAAAAATAGTTGACTCGATTTTTCATTCGGAACTTGCTATGAAATGTTGATTTGCACGGTAATATACCCTATGCAAAATATTAGCTCATTCGGACTTCATTTACTGGTGTCACAAACGTTAAAATTTGAGTTTTTTCGGAAAACGAACAATCACCGAAAATCGAGGTTTAAAAAAAAAAATTACGTAAATTACGAAATCCGCAAAATGATTGTCTTAGTAAGCTCTAAAAGTCTTCTGAAAACTGTTTGCATGTAAAATTTGAAATATAAAAGTTAGACCATTTTTTCATAATGACCCTAACGCAAATTAGGAATAAAGCGCTTTATCGGTTATTTCAATAGACAAAAAACTTTGTTCTTCAAATTTGCTTAATATAACGGAGGCTACAACATTGTTGAACTATATTTACCTCTATCTATAAAGACAAGAAAGTTAGATTTTTTATTTCATCCAAAATTTTGGTCACCCTATTCTTGACAACACGAAAATGAGCGCTCTATCATATGTAACAACTTTGTCGAACCTGTTCCTCAGAAACGCCGATGTCAACGTTTAATGATGTTTCCTTCGTTGTGTCCCCGTTTCATATACCTCCTATCCGATCGATAAACTTTTACTTAGTCGCGGCAATACATACACACACTCTTTACAGATGCACGGGCCGAAGGTTGTGCAGTCCACTGATCATTCAACAAGAGCCAAAGGTTGTACCGCTCATGACAACTCTACACGAGCTGATGATTGCGCCGGCTAGTGACCATTCTATCCTGGATTCCTCGAGTCGAGAAAGACGCACCACGCTAGATATGAGGTACAGACTAGGGGGGCGTTGCTGATTAATGGTCAGCTGCATCCCAATAGGAAGTATCCCGTATCGGGCACACGTACAGAGCATCGAAGACTGCAACATACCAATTATGAGAACACTTGCAATACTAACCTCGAGCCAACCGCGAGTAATCGGTTACATATTACTAACATAGTTGTAAGCAAACATTGTCGAAATATTGAACTCCCGGCCCCGTTAGGCTGACGCCATATGAGCCTTAATAAAATATATATTTTGGATATAAAAAAAACTTTGTCGAAGACAATTTTTGTCTAGAGAATAACTGTCGAGCTCTAGCTGCTTATTTCCACTTAAGTGCACCTCCCGGACCATTGAGTCGAGTCGAGGCAAGTCGAGTTGGCATGGAATTTGTCGTTTTGCTAATTTCGGAGAAACACAAAGGCTCTTATTTTCTAAGAATTCACTTTTCACCGAAACGCGATGGGAAAACTGTAACCGGTAGTTCCAAAATAGAACGTGTCGACCAAAATCTAACTCTCCGCACGATGTTCAGTTTCCCGCACCTTCTAGTCTCTCGCTTCATCACTCACTCTCGGCGTATGAGAGTTGCCGTTCCCCCGAGAAGGTCTTCCATGGATCGGGCAGGGATGAAGGCACTCGCGAGTAGGATCCAAAACATAAATACCGAAAAGCTCGGGTTTTCTAGATTAATAAGGTTGATTGTCGACCTCTTGCTCGGCGTGCTAGCAGGAGTCAACGGAGTTCTATCCTGACTACACCAGAGAGCAGTTTGTGCGCGCTGTGATTAAATTGGGTAAGTGGCCGAAAGGGCCAAGTGAAGTAAAAAGTGATTTTTACTATCGTTATGCCTGGTTTCTTCCGTAGGTTGACGGTGAGGAAAAGAACCACTTTTGGACGAATGAAAACTTAGTGCATTAGTAAGTTTGATATTCGCTCTAAAACTATCTCAAAGTGTGCAACGTACAGTCACACTTTATGTGAGAAAAAGGTAAATCATTGAATATATTCATATACATATGTAGGATTGTGAAAAAGCGGGAAGTTGCGGTCCGTTTAGGGGGTTTCGGGGCACCACAATGTGGCGATTGTGACTAATCATGGCGGTTAGGTCCAACAAAGACGCCATTGTGTTCCTCGGCGCGATCAGGATTGAATAACCAACAATAGAACTGATGGTGTAGAAAGTCTCCGTGGCTAAGCGATCAGGAAATATACTATACCACATCCATCCACGGG
The DNA here is from genome assembly GCF_029784135.1 of Toxorhynchites rutilus septentrionalis. Classification (NCBI taxonomy): domain Eukaryota; kingdom Metazoa; phylum Arthropoda; class Insecta; order Diptera; family Culicidae; genus Toxorhynchites; species Toxorhynchites rutilus. Next base: position 56,252,237 of record NC_073744.1, on the reverse strand, counting down.
AAGCAGTTGCACCTCCACTCGCACCGCTTCATAAAACCGCAAGTAGAAGCATGTGACGTCACATTTAGATTTAAAATAAGAATACAGAAGAACCATAGTTAATTTATTCCAAAAGATTATTATATTGTTGTTTGTTGTTCAAAGTAAAGATGTTAATAATGAGAATAGTTTGAAACCGTTCATGGTGTTGAAGAATCACTACATTTCACTATTTGTTGCGTTTTTCGGACACGAAAGGTGTCTTCATGCCTCCCTCACTGTGCGGTTCGGCATAGAACAGTTGACCCTGTGGCCTTTGAGCATTAGAAACCTTAATCCGCTCGCAGTTTCAACCTCCTTGTTCGGTTCAGGATTGTTGTCAGATCCTATGTGAATTACAGCTGACAGCACAATATGGATAAGTGTGAGTGATGTACCGTTGTTCTTATTTACAACCCTGTAGATCCTAGTTTCCACTGAGCAGTAGGCGAAGGGTTATACGTACAAACTTTGAAATATTTAGCTTCAACCTTTCAATTTACCAGTGTTTCTCTTATCTACACAAACTCCCGACATATGTTTCTCTGTATATTTTTGCTTTGCATGAAAGTGTAATTGAAAATATTTTCACACCAAATAAAAAAGGAGATTCAATCGCAACAACATACTATACTCACATTAAACTGATGCATATACACAGTCCATAGCCCGATGCTGGTCGGTTGCGACGCCAGCCGACACATATTGGCCATCTGGAAGGGACTCAAAAAGTCCACCAGCCCGGCCGGGATCCCACGGACCACATCGCAACTGAATCCATCATCCGGCAGGAGCAGCGCCAGCGGCAGCTCCGGAGATTCCTCCAGCCGAATCTCCCGCCCGTCGGCACGGCTCAACTCGTCCGCTACGGACTCGGCCATCCGTACGGCAGTGTCAATCAGATTCCGGGGGATGGTTTCCTGTGAAAGTAGCGCTGCCATTTGGAGTGAGTTCAAACGGAAACACGAACAGGCTAACTGTTGCACCTCGGTGACCGAAGTTTTGGGTGCCTGCAGAAACTGAGCACATTGGTTTATCTTTGCCAGATGGCAGTCGGCTGCCAGTTCGAGCCCTTGCTTCTCCGCCCACAGCTCGAGCAAGGAGAGACGTTCACTCAGCGCTTTTCCCCAGGCGCTTGTGCACATATGTGATGTTGTGACAAACTGTTGAGAGTAAAGTTATATTAGCCATAGCCACACTTAACGGAAAAAGTTTCAAGCTCATTTGATTCACCTTGTTGAAGCAAACCACATTGATGTAGTGGAACAGCTGCGAGAACAGCTGTATCGTGAGAGCCGCATTCACGCGACACCTTCTCAGCAGCGCCATCGCCGAGCCCAACACGGACAGCACCAGACCGGCGGCGGAATCGTGGTCGATGTTCTCCGATAAAAACTGGTTCAGCGTTTGGGAGAGCTCCACGTGGAAAATTGACACCAGATTCCGGAATGCGGTTTGCACGCTTTCCGCCAGCACTTCCTGCGCCTGGACGCTGAAAGCCGAGATGTGTCGATCCGATTTGAGGAAGTGCAAAAACTCGGAACTGTTCGCCATCCAAAAGGATAGAATTTTGGCATCGGTGTACTGCTCCTGAACGACGTTCTGGATCAGGTTGGCAACGTGATGGAGGAATACTGTTAACTTGTGGGCACGTTCGGTTGGCTGCAGATCGGGACGGTAGTGGGTAGAGGCGCGATACCTGTGTGTGTATGTTCGGATAAAAGCAATAGAAGCATCATATCACATCATATTGACTCGTGCATCCTCTGCGTTCCCCTCCCCCCACTTACCTAGCGCATAAATATAGCGTGTACACTGGAGCTAGCTTAAAGTTTGGTGAATTGACATCTAATTCGCTGATAACGGCCTGCAGGAAGGCATCCTGGTGTTGTTCGGGAAATTCCAGCACCGCCGGTAGGATGGGCTCCTGGCCACCGGGTTCACTTGACATGGTTGCCGCCGCATGGGATGGCTGCTGCTTGGGGAATGTGTTTGTCCTGAGTGGAAAATAAATTGATTTCAGATCACAACCGTGCGTTAATAATATGAGTTTCGAGTTTTTCATGGAGTCGCAATATGCTTTTGAACGAACGCGAATGTTCAATAAATTCGCGCGGTACCGCTACCAAGCGCCTCCACAAATGGGTTCGATGGAGATGGTTAGTAATTCACATCATTTGAATGAAACGAAAATGAATATTGAGCAATTCCAAATGAAATCGTCCTAAAAATGTAGATTTTTTTATTCGTATGAAAGTTATTGTTTCGATTAAGTTGGAGGAAATATAAGTTTTCCACAGCAATTGGGAATATTTTGACTCAAGTTTAACTTTTAAATAGGGCGTATCGATTTTACTACGAGAAATCATTGACAATTTATATCTAAAAAATATATATCTAAAATATTATTTTTATGAATTTGCTTATAATTTCCAACAACTCCATCGTTGTATTGAAACGTTGAAAATAATTTGAAGACATGTGAGTTGATACAAAACGTAGCGATATTAATAATCTTTTTTTTATCTTAATACAATCTTTTAACATATTATTTGTGTTGCACAATCAAAACACGAACAGTTTTCAAAGTGGAATTGAAATCCAAGCTACACAAATACACCTCGTTGATTCAACCGGGCGTTATGGGTACAACAATAATTAACTTGTTTACCTTATGCCAAGATTGTACCTGAAGTCAGGTATTTTAAAAGGTACCTCTGTATATTTTTTAGGTTGCGGGAAAAGTAATCCATTGTTTTTGGGTGAAATTCAAAACATTTTTTAATATGCTCCGAATTGTTCGATTTGGGTCAAATGTACCGTTTTGTTGGACAAATTGTTACCTTTCTAAAAGTAGCTTCATAATGTTTCTATCATAAAAATATTGGTCCTTATTGGCGAAAAACTCCAGCAATAGATTTTTACAATCTTCTTTTGATCCCAATTCTTTTGATTTCCCAATTATATTATTTCTTTTCCAATTTATTATCTTATAATGCGACCAAATGGTGGTAATCGCTTGGTGCCAGGTCTGGACTATATAGTGGATGCATTGAAACATACAAATCAAGCTCTCGGAATTGTGTGGCCTCGTGTTGTCCTGATCGAACACAACGCCTCTTATTTTCGTCAATTCAGGACGTTTCTGGTAAATCGCTAGCTTCAAATGATCCATTTGTTGCCAGTAGAGATCTGAATTTAGTGTATTGCACTAAAAAAAAAAATATTTAAAAATATTTGGTTTTTTTTTTCAAAAATAAATTGAAGTGCAAGTATTTCACTGTTGCAGTATCGAAACCATAAACACCATTCACAATTTCAGCAGCCTGGCTTGCATTTTTGTATTTATAAAAGGAAAAGTGTGAAATGTACCGAATTTTCTCTTTGTTGACTTCCATTGTTAACACCCTGTAACTCACATCTGATTGGAACAAACAAAAACAGCTAAATAATTGTTTTAGTTTGAAATGTCACCTTTACAACGCACCTTAACTTGAAATTGTATGATCGATATTACGCCAGATATTGATCACTAAAGCCAGCCAACGAGAAAATAATGGATCACTTTTCCACAACCTAATATAAAGTTACTCAGACCAACAGTCTTCGTTATAGAGTTAATAGCGGTATACCACAATGGACTGCAACAAAATTCTCTCTCGTTGTAGACCGTTTCCGAAAAACGGTAAGAAATGTTCATCTGAAAAACGTTTCAAAACTGCGTCAGTGATTTAGACAGTGTGATGCAATATCCTTTTAGATACTTCACATATCCTTTTACATACATTTGCAAATCATGTCGTTTATCTCTATACTCTTCCTAACCGAAGCAGAACAATAGCAATAGCAATTAGCAATACTAAGGAGCAGAACAATACAGAAGAGCAATCTTCTAATCCAGATGTAGATGAACCGATAGCAGTAGCAAATACTTTAGAAGAAATTTCATCAACAATTTCAGTCATTTCAGCATCTTCGCATGATTCCCAGAGTTTTCCCGAGCGTACAACATTGAGCTACTGAACAAGGGAATCGCCGGTATTAACGTTTCACCGATAATGATGAGGAGCCTTGGACAGGGTAATTACCCTGAGCAAAAAAATTCTAAAGGTATTAAAAAAATCTATTTTTCTTCCAACGTGAAGAAGACGAAGAGTCGAGCTATAACCAAAAGGCAAAACAGTTTGATGAGATTATCAATCAGCTCAAGAAGAAATTTCTCCACACAGAGGCAACAACGTCAGAAGAAGTTGGAATTTTAACGATTTTGAGTTTTTAACGAGTCTTGGCCCGTCCAAGAAATGGAGCCGTGAGAAAAAAGAATTTTAGGTTAATGAATATATAGCAATTTTAAGCCAAAAATCTGGTGAATGAAATATGCAATGCAATTATGGATAAAGTTTGAGTGAAGATGTCATAAATCATGTTTCGGAATTTTCTAATGACAACGAAATCAGTCGACCATTACCTGGAAAAGGAACTATGTTTCTGTAGCCAAAGATAGGAAGCGTCAACAAATCCAGAAAAGGTTATTAATTACGTCATTGCGGGAAACTATCAACTGGTTTAAGAAAATTAATCCAAATTGCAAAATTGGATTCAGCTCTTTTGCATCAATGCCTCCGAAGCATTGCAAATTGCTTAGTATTTCAGGACCTCATAACGTTTGCGTTTGTACAATCCACGAAAATGTAAACCTTTTGCTTCATAGTCTCAATGACATGACATCAAATGCAAAGAATATATGGAAAAAATACCATGTTACACATCAAATAGATAAAAAAAACTGTTACCTTCGCGAATGAAAAAAATGCCTAACAGTGGACGAGTTTGAAAAATGGTTCCTAGAAGAGCTTAAGAATCATTTAAAAATTACTCACTCATGATTACATTAAAACACAACAGTCGACATTTCTTACCAATCTAAAAGCTAATTTGCAAGAGAATGAGGTTGTCGTGATTTGCGATTTTTCCGAAAATTACTCATTTGTACATCAATTTGAAGTTCAAAGTCATCACTGGAACAATGATCAAGCAACAATCCAGTCTTTCGTTTTTTATTATGGAGATGAAAAAGGTTCTCTGGAAAATGTAAGCTTTGTAGTTATATCTGAAGTTTTGAGTCATGACACATGAGTTGTGCAAGTATTTATTTTCTAAATTGGTTACATTTTTGAAACAAAAAATGTAGGTAAAACGAATAAAATTCATGTCGGCTGCATCCCAGTATAAAAAACGGAAAAATTTTGCGAGTTTATGTCAGTTCAAACTGAAATACATTGACGCAGAATGGCATTTTTTGCAACATCACACGGCAGAAGACCTTGGGCCTTATCACGAACATCACTGCCACATACGCTATCACGTCACTTACACTTCACTCGATCTTTTTGTGTCTATCATCATTGTCACGGACAAATGCGTGTAAAAATAAACTCCGTGAAGTGGAAGAGTTCATTCCAGTTTATAAGAGACATGTCGGTTGCATAATTTCGGGAGTTTGAACGTTATGTCGGTAGCATAATTTCGGACGTTTGAACGTTATGTAGGTAAAATTAATACAGTGTTTGAGGTAATATTCCATTTGACTAAGCGTATGTTTTAGAATAACAAGTTTGCTATTATATTTCGATGATCCCATGATTCATTTGATTGGTGCGTTAGTTTTCTGAATCAAATGCTGGTTCAAAGATGTGGAAGAATACTCAGCTCTGTCTTACTTGTTTGAATAGTGAGAAGTATTTAGTATTGGACAACGTTAAAATCATTTTTTAAGAATCGTTTCTACCATTTTGATGAATAATAATATCTTCTATATCTCAGAATAAACCCGAATTTATCCATCTCATGAACAGTATAATCTGAGCTACTCCCATATGGTATTCTGAAGTTTAATCCTCTTATCTTTCCCATTCTCGTGTAATTTGATATCGGTCAGAAGCATAATTTTCATATGAAACATCTTTCAAGGAATTTGCCAAAAGCAGAAAAATATTCAGATTTTCTTTAGACGGATATAAAAATTGTGGAAAAAGAACTAGAGAATAATTTAAAAATTATTAATTCAAAAGCTTTGCAATGATAGATTCATTTTTCCTTATTTGAAACATGAAAATTATTTCATTCAAAGTGTGTCTTCAAAACAATATCGTTGAAAATATCTATTACGTAAAAACAAAAGATCAATGGCCTTATTCGATGTAACTATCGTCCTGATTCGGGTCTTGTCCACCAATTGCGAATATTTGAATTACAAAAACCAGCTCTGCAATGTTGGAAAAACATTACAATTATTATTTTATATTGAAAATATCGATAAATCAATATTATACATAATCAATCATAATGATCGTTTTGGGCCAGTGGCCTACATTGCCATTTTATGGCTGTTGTCACAGCGACATCGAGTAAACTGACAACAATTTCTTCTAATACCGCACAACGAGCCGCCAGCCTACGCTTGAAGGACTCTAAACGTCGAAACGTCAATCAGCGGAAAGAGAAGGGCTAAAATCATAAAATCTTAAACAGATCGCAGGCGGTGAAAATTTATAAATTGATTCGTTGAAATTTGTAATATTTAGTGTTATTGAAACTATATAATTCAACATTATTCAGGTCCATTTCAAAAACAATTCCGATATTGTTGGTCACCAGAAAAGAAAGGCTTAGACTTTATATAGACCACTGATTTGTAGGTTATATATTGCCATACTATTGAATGAAACTAATACCTTACAATTATAGATCGAAGCCGTAAATAAACAGGCTGTTCGGTAACAGTATCGCCTTTTCCTTTGGCTGGGCCAACAATGGGGTTGCAACTCTCTGTTAGTCTGATCCTTAAAATAGAAACCAAAAATTTCTATTCATTTAGGACAATCAAAATTAGACATTTCGCCATGTTGCAATCGGTCTACGGGAGCTACATTTTTATTCCCCAATTACATCCCATAGCGCATTTATCGAATCCAAATGAACAAATTTACGTCCTCTGGCTACGTCAGGGTTTCGTTCTAAAAATGCCAACAAGCGGGTAAATTGCTGTTTGTTTATCTTTTCTCTCTTAAAAAGCAAGACAAGATTCAAAATTTTAGTAAAAAAGCTAAATAAATCCGAAATTAAACTTACTCCATTCCGCGTGACTAGCTTTCACCATCTAAAACACAAGTGACAAATATACTTGTTTTCCCCGTGACGTGACAGTATCGTGATATTCAGAATAACACCGAGTTCTTCAAAGTTGTCACGACGGATGAACTCTTCCGGATTCTACACACACAGTGGCAGCCGTAATAACGTTGTACACAATTCACTTCGTTTTCACCGTGAAGTGACGTTCGTAATAAGGCCCCTTGTGATGCAATTGGTGGTATATTAAAATGGATGGCAACAAGAACTAGTTTGGTTAGGTAGCATAAACATTCGATTACGAGTGCAAAAGCGTTGTTTGACTGGGCTAGCAAGCGAAAAGAAGAGTATCTTATAAAATTGTCATTTTCAAATATGCCACAAGAAGAATATGATCAGGGTGTGCAAGAGTTGAGCATGTATGATAACGCCAAAGAAATCTCAGGTACCCAAAAACAACATTCTTTTGTACCTGTATCCGAGAATAAAGTAGCAGAAAAGTTATACTCTAACGACAATGCAACAAGTTATCATAATGTGTATAGAAACGTCCGAAAATAGTGAAAAAATAAAACTGTATACAACAAAATTGTGAGTTAATGAAAATATATGCTTAAAACTCTAGTGTTCTTATTAATATCTCTTAAACTGCGAAAAATATATGAATTGTTTTATAAAATTGTTGAGAACTATTTTTCTTACAAATTTGTTATTTTCATATATGCCACAAGAAGAATATGATCAGGGTGTGGAAGAGTTGAGTAGCATGTATGATAACACCAAAGAAATCTCAGGTACCTAAAAATAACATTCTTTTGTACCTGTATCCGAGAATAAAGTAGCAGAAAAGTTATACTCTAACGACAATGCAACAAGTTATCATAATGTGTATAGAAACGTCAGAAAATAGTGGAAAAATAGAACTGTATACTGTTAATTAATGAAAATAGATGCTTAAAACTCTAGTGTTATTATTACTATCTCTTAAACTGCGAAAAATATATGAATTATTTTAACAAATTGTTGAGAACTATTTTTGTTTCTTTTGTAAATGTTTGTGCTCTGTTGGCGCAACATGTATAACATGTTAAAAGTTTGTATATTATGTATTCTTTTAATATCGTTATCATTGACATTAATTTTCTTGAATTGATTTTTATTGTAACTCCTAAATATATAGTTTTATCATAATCATATATTTAGAGAAGTTATTGAAAATTATAAGCAAATTAAAAAAGAATCATGAACATGATAGTATAACACGATAAACTTATTGGAAGGACCTATATACTGTAAATAAGACAAGAAATAAGAAACATTTCTTTCAATATCTCGAAAACGGCTACATTTAGAAGGAGATTCATAATGAACTTTTTGTTTTAAATCACATCAGGATTCATAATTTGTGACTAAAATTGATTGTTAACAAACAAAAATTCTATGTTTCGAAAATTTATAAAAATTCGATGTTCCACAAAGTTTGAAAAAAAAATAGTTTTACCATCTTGGAATTATTTTTCAAATTTTCTACTTCTATGTCATATGAAATTAAATTAAAATAAATAAAAAAATACATATTTTAGATATTGAAAATTAAAGTTTTTTTCATAAATATAAAAGAAGGATTATTTTTTTCTGAGTGTATATTTTTTCACGTTTGAACATCAACGCTCTATAACTCTTTCAAAGGCACTATTCCGGTACAACTCATAGTTTTTGAGATAAAAATGATTGAAGATTTCTCCTACTAAAATCGATATGCCCTAATAAAAGTTACACTTGAGTCAAAATATTCCCAATTGCTGTGAAAAATTCATATATCCTCCAACCCAAAAGAAATACAAATTTCCATTCGAATAAAAAATATTCATGCTTTGTCATTTGTCGATTTCATTTGAAATTGCTTAATATGGGTTTCGAGTTTTTTTTTATGGAGGCGCGATATACTTTTTAACGAACGCGAATGTTCTATAAATTCAATCAATTACCAAGCGCGTTCACAAATGGATTCGATAGAGAGATAGTAAGTAATTCACACCATCGGAATGAAACGACACTGACAATTCAGAGAAGTGAGAGAAAATGGTACTTTTACTAGTTCAGGTTAGCTCTTGTCAATAGAGGTCAAGCAAGCGACAATTGAGTTATACACAGAGCATGCGACTAACGTTTAATACGACACGAGAGTAATGCACAGAAGAGCTTTAGCGACCGGTCTGGTCTTGATATCTAACATCAACCATTTAGAACAACCGGAATTGACACATGAAATGGAAGAATAACTTTTCAGTACCGTTTATCGACTCTGTCCGGCCTATCAATTATGCAGTGAATCACACAGAACGAATTTAGCTGGAAGAGAGTTTTTCAGTCTCTACCGAGTAGAATGTATAATCTAATGTATTAGCTAGGTATAGATAGAGAAAGCAAGCGCATAAACCATAACTCCCTCAAGCGAACGAAAAATAAGAAAAATAGGAGTGTAATTAAATTAGCATAAATTGTTTTATAAAATGAAGCGGATAAAATCGCTGGTTCACTATGCAGAAGGCACTTCTCCCTCGACACGGATAGCTGGTTTCTTCATCGGAAGCATAGTGGAAGTATAATGGAGAAAAAAAAGGTAAGTTGAAGGTCTACACACAGCGGGAAACTGTTTCCTCCTAGGTGATATGTTACCTGTCCTGGGTGGATCCGGCAGATTTCAAGCTCGATATCGATTTCGTTTCCGTTTCGATGTTACCGACATCGGTTTCGTTGAATTCCGCCGTGGCGTTGCTTTTGGCATCGTCATTTACCGCCACACCGCCGGCCGTAGAGGCGGCATCGACCGAATCCAAGCTGGTCATCAGCAGGTTTTGCGTCTGATGGATGTGGGAATGTGTGCTCGCGGCGCCCACCGTTACGTTCCCCGACCCGGTGCTGCTGTGTTGTATATCGAATGACGGTGGCTTCGTAATCTGCTGCTGGTCAAGTATTTTGCTTCCATCGGTTGCCTCCAAATAGTTGGCCAGTTTCTGGATTGGGGCCGGCTGCACCGAACTTACCGGACTGATCGGACGACTCTCCTCCTCGTTCCAGGAAGTGGGCGAAGTTGGTGATCGACTACACGATGGGTTTGCGTGGGAGGGGTTTGCGTGTTTGTGGGTGTGGTTTTATGGCGAACGGTGGAATGTCGAACAAATGATGAACATAAAAATACAAAATGGTGCGTAAAACAACAACATAAGTTACCAAATGAAGCACATTCATTGACGTAAGTAAACTAAAAAAAGGCGATAAAAGCAACATATATTGTTTCTTGAGATGTGACAACGAGAACAACAACCGGAACGAATCTAGTTTGTCTCAATAATGTTATGTTGTGATCATCGTTACCTGATAATTGTATGGAACAACAACGAGCTTGTTAACACGATTAACGACATTGAAAGCGAGATACAACTACCGGATGGTGAGCACGAGTATGGCTATACGGTCACGATTATTGTTGCTGCCGTGTATGTGTCTTCGTAATAGACTTACCTTTCGTATAGACAGGCCGAATCGAGCTGGGATTGGGAGAGGGCCAAGTTGTACCGTCCGTCTGAGGGAGAGTCAACAAAACGATATGAAGCCACCCGACCGAACATCACCACCGAACCGTTCTGAAAGTGAAGAAGGCAAGAAAAAAAGACAAGGATATCAGTAAACAATAATTATAATCGAACAAAAGCCTTCCCCTGGATGGGATGAGTTTCGATGAAATCGATACTTTGTAAAGGTTATTGATAGAAAAAAAAATTTTTTCGCCCTACTATTGCATACCGGTCTGGCTAGATGCTCGTAAAATTGAACACGCAATAAATATCAAAATGAACCGTACATGTGACCTACTTAGCAACATGTATGGAGCTATCTGAATTAAGGTTCTAGCAAGCAAATTCAGAATTCTTTGAAGCATACTAGGATCTTAACTTAGCCAAATGTATCGTCCGAAAAAGCTAGGAAAGCATTTATTAAAAAATGTGGACAGGTTATTCAAATGGAAGTGTTTTTGATCACTTTCCTCAACCCTTTCTTATCTTTCGAAAAGATCTAGGGTTAAAGACAATCCATTCGCCCATCCTTTCTTCTTCAACATTCCTGTAGCGTACTTGACAAAGACATTGTCAATGACGCATCAGGACGCTACACGCCAGTTATTTCCATAAAAAATCTATTAAATATAGCATTACTAGCTGACCCGACAAACGTTGTTCTGCCATATAAATTATTTCTAGTGAATATTTTGGATAGTGAATAAAAGTTACTAATTTATTGTAAATGTGTCTGAATGTTTTCATTTAGATCGTTTAATAGACTGTAATCTATAAAATAGAACGAATGAAAAGATTTGAACGAAAATGTGTTCGATGGAAAATTTTAGAAATAATATATTTTTGTCGTATGGTAGAAAAATCAAATGAAGAAAATCAATATCAATTTCATTCAATTGCTATCTCCTTATTGAAGAATACGCGTCTGCCATTCTCAAGATGCACGGTTACGTTCATAACTGCTGGGTCTCCGTCATGAATTGGAAGACCATCTGTAATGTGAGGCGATAAAAGTTTCAGATCATCGCATGGGTCACCCATATTCCGAAATCCGATTTGTATGAAATTCGATATTATTTCAAGGTTCGATTGAAAGCCAAACCCTTTTAACTTACATTCAATCGTGCAAATGTGGCAACCACGCTTTGACGCAAAACAAACAGCAAACTAATTCATCCGTATTTGTGGAGCAATTTATTCTCTATCAAATTAGCAGACCCGAAAACAATTTTAAATTATTGAATGAAAATTATTACTCGATGTTATTCGAATATTGAGAAGCCATAGGCCTGACCCTAACTTTACTATGTTTCTATAAGTTTTCTTGCATTTCCGCCAAAACTTTATTTATAATATAAAACTGCTAGCTGACTCGGCAAACATTATAGATTATTTCTAGTGAAGATTTAAGTTGTTTAATAAAAAAAACGAATGTATTGTAAGTGTGTTTGAATGTTATTGTTATTGATCTATAAAATTGATCGAAAGTGACTTTGTGTCAAAAAACATTTTGATCAGTCGGAGTAATTCCAAATGAAATCGTCCTATAAATGTTGATTTTCAAAACATGTACTTTTGGTTCGAATGAAAGTTTGTATTCCGTTTGGTTTGGAGGAAGTATGAGTTTTCCACAGCAATTGGAAATTTTTTGACTCAAGCGTAACTTTTGAAAAGGGCGTATCGATTTTGGTAAGAGAAATTTTTGATAATTTATGTTTCAAAAACTATGAGTCGTACCGAAATATTGTCTTAGAAAGAGTTATAGAGTATTGATGTTTAAACGTGAAAAAATTTTTTATGAATTTTTAAAACTTCGAATTTTTGTATGCTAACAATCATTTTTAGCCACAAATTATGAATATAGTTGAAGATAGTTGATCAGTAGAAGGATCTGGAATTTCGGAGGAAATTACACAATTGTTTTGCTCAGGGCGTATTTGTGCACTAATCAAACTAAAAATGTGTGTATGAGGTAATCCTCGAGTTTGCCATTCAACCGAATACATTTAACAATTTGTGGGACCGGATACCGTAAACCGGTTGTTCGCGATTTCCAGAAAAATGTAAATACCGATCGGACTCGATTATCCGGAGTATTTTATTTTTGATTTTCGGAAATTTTGAATAAATTGTATAATAATTCCATATTGAATAGCCAATATGGGTATCAAACGAAAGAACTTGACTAGTAGAATACAGTTATTTGTGAAAAATGCAAATCCAAAATGGCTGCCATAAAAAAGGCACAATATTTTTTTTTTCAAACACTCATCAATATGAGTGTCAAATGAAAGGACTTGGATAGTAGAACACAGTTATTTATGAAAAATGAAAGTCCAAAATGGCCGCCACCACAAGATGGCGCCATATATATTTTTTCACAACCCCATCAATAAGGATATCAAATGAAAAGGTTTGACTAGTAGAATACAGTTAATTAATAAAAATGCAAATCCAAGATGGCGGCCACTACAAAATGACGGATTACATATTTGCTCAGAACCCCATCTATATCCCCATCAAATGAAAGGAATTGACTGGTAGAACACAGTTATTTATGAAAAATGCAAATCCAAAATGGCCGCTCCCACAAGAATTTCCGATTCATCTCCTTGAAGTCAGAAAACACATTTCTCACATGAAAAAAAAAATTCCACAATCTCTCAGGAGGTGATAGATGGTTATATGTGACGAAAAAAATCCTTCTACGCTTATGTTCCAATTACAACGATGACAGAGTTATACTTTTTACTTTTTGTTTCGTACTCTGTTGACTCAAACTGGCTCTACATTGAAATGTTAATCAAATCATTTCATTTGATTATTGAGGGGATTGCAAAAAATACATAGTCGACCATTTAGTGACGGCGACCTTTTCGAATTGATGTTGTGCATAGTGTATTCCCCAAGTCAAGCCATTCATCCATTTTTTAGCGGCGACCAAATTGAATTTTTCAAGATCATGGAATACACAGTTTTATAATGGCAGTAGAACTAAAGGTGTGTTCCAAATTTCAGATCAATCAGCGATCAGGAACGGGGTCAGATTTCAATTAATGTAAGACAATCCTACAAACACTCTAACATATATACAAACAGGGCAAGCTGAATGAAACTATTTAAAACGTAATCAGTTGTTTGGAGACTACGGCCATCTTGGATTTGGATTTTTCATGATCTGCTATGTTCTACTAGTCGAGCACTTTCATTTGATTCCCACATTGATGTGGTTTTGAAAAAAATATAAAAAATATATATGGCGCCATTTTGTGGTTGCGGCCATTTTGGATTTGCGTTTTCAATAAATAACTGTGTTCTACTAGTCAAGCCCTTTCATTAAGGTATAAAAGTTTTTAGTATTAAATTTAATTTTTGAGTTAAATTTTTTAACATTGTATTCAAAATGTTATTCTTCCTTAAAAGTGCATTGATTTTCCAACAACTTTGTCAAACATCATATTTCAATCACAAATCTGAATTTCTAGTTACGATTTTTTGAAAAAAAAGATCAATGATTTTGAATACGCCCTTCCCATTATTAGTATCAAATTCCCAAAAAAAATGGGGAGAGTTGGGTCAAAATTGGCTGTTTTTGATCGATTTAGCGTGGAATCGCTTCCCTGCACAACTTTGATCGATTTAGCGTGGAATCGCTTCCCTGCACAACTTTGGTCAAAAAAATCAATGTAGGAAATTGAAAAAATATTTTGAAAATTGTAACTCATTTTTCTCAAAAACGTTTTTTTTTCGAAATTTTGAAAAAAATATATGAATAGCTCATACAATAATCGTGAATTCATCTATACATCAGAAGATAGGCACCTTTACAGGGATTTTTTTTTCTTCTAACAACTTTTTCATGTTTTCTTTGAAAAATTTAAACGTCAGTTTCTTAACGTTTCGCTTCAACGTAACGTTTTGGGAAAATTTAGTATGGAGACTCATGAAAAACTAATGTTTTACTCGTAGTATTTTTGTGTGTAAATTCTCACGATTAACATGTTATTGACGTGTTTCTAAGTAGAAAAAAGTTTAGAGAACATGTCAATCATGATAATTTACACATAAACATGTTACGAGTAAAACATAAGTAGTAATTTTTCAAAAAATAAAACATGAAAAAATTGTTGTTAGAAATTTTTTTCCCTATAGCAGTGCCCTTCTTCCAATGTAGTGGAGGCGACCTCTCACGCAGAGATCACGAGTTCAATTCTCACTACCGACATTCTTCCAAAAATGAAAGTACAAGTGACGAACCAGCCGAAATGTATTGAAAGTCACTAGAGAAAAAAAAATCTTCTAATGTATGGATGACTTGCTGGTTATTGCATCAGCTTAGAATGAAGAATGATTTTTTTTTCAATTGAAAATTCTTTTCAAAAAATTGCTTGATATTTTTTTAATGAAAATCTCAAGAATTTTCTACATTTCATTCTTTGACCAAAAATTTATAGGTCTTATAGTTTTTGAATATTTATATTTTCGTATAGAAAGACTCCAAATTAAATAAAACATCTGACGCAATAACTGTAAGATCTAAAAATACAGGAAAACCTTTTTTTGCGCGTGTTTTTTTGTGCGTTATATGAAAGGAAGCATTTTTGACGAAGTTATCGTCCATTTAGTTTCTTTCGATGGTTTATATGCATTTCAGTGCATTTGCGTCTAAATTATCCACTTCTCAAATCATCTCCATCTTTCCATCAAATGCTCTAAGTTGCAAGTCACAACGCGGTCGCCGGATAAAGGGTGTGTCACATCAAATTGCATCACGGAAAAAACGCTGTAGAAATTTAATTTTTAGGAATTATATCTTCAGCTTTCGCTTATAATCAGATAAGAGTGTATAGATCACGTTGGCCATGCTTCACTGTCAATTTTTCGTAAATTTCGAAAAATGTCGTCGAACGAAAAAGAGCGTCGTGAATTAATCCTGCGCACTCATTTCGAGAATCCGGAGTTGTCACATCGGGACATCGGTAAGATGCTGGGAATTGTCCAATCCACGGTCAGCAGAGTACTAAAACGATACTTCGAGAACCTAACCATCGACCGGAAGGTGAAGAACGGCAAAAATAGATGCTCCGTCAGTGAAAAAGATCACAAGCGCGTAGTTAAGCAGTTTAGACGTGATCCGAGAAGTTCGGTCCGGGATGTCGCCAATAAGCTGAATTTGTCAAGTTCATTCGTCCAGCGGACCAAGCAGCGGGAGGGCCTGCGTACATACAAGGTTCAGAAGGCTCCTAACCGCGACGAAAGGCAAAACATGGTGGGGAAGACGCGAGCCCGGAAGCTGTACACCGAAATGCTGACGAAGCCGCATTGCCTGGTAATGGACGACGAAACCTACGTCAAAGCGGACTTTCGTCAGCTGCCGGGCCTGTTGTTCTTCTCCGCAGAGGACAAATTCAGCGTTCCGGAGGAGATTCGCAAGCAGAAACTATCCAAGTTTGCCAAAAAGTACATGGTGTGGCAAGCGATCTGCTCTTGCGGAAAGCGGAGCGCCCCCTTTGTGATGACCAGCATGGTAAACGGGCAGGTTTACCTTAAGGAGTGCCTACAGAAGCGCTTACTCTATTGGGCGGTTATGAAGCAGGCCCTCCGGAAGAACCCAAAAGTTGTCAAATCGGAGGCGGACTTCAAGAGAAAATGGATTTCTGTTAAAAAAAACTACAACCTGACGTTGTACAGAACCTTATGGACGGGGTAAAGAGGAAGGTGCGAGCATACGGGATTGGGCTCGAAGTATGAATAAAAAGAAAATGCCAAAAGTTGTTTAATAGTTTTTATTTTACTGTCTAAAATTTTCAAAAGGATCGGTCTACTGGGCGAATTTCTACAGCGTTTTTTCCGTGATGCAATTTGATGTGACACACCCTTTAATCCACGATCGAGCGCATGATAAAACATCCATGCCGGGGCGATAAAACATTCATCCAGCAAGATTCGACGACTTCCCTTATACCTTTGCTCCCTTCACCATCTTCCGCACACACACACACACACACACGCAATAGAAGCGTCGGATAGGGAACCGAAGAATGAAGTCTTTGAATATTTTATGCGACACCACCGTTTATGTTCCACCCTCCAGTGTCGATTTCGAAATCCCGCTTCCTATCATTGGCTCCTGCCTCAAATCACAGAGATGGCTTCGGGAGCCGGGATTGAAATCGTCTTTCGTGCACTTCCGCACCTACACACCCAAGAAACAGTGCTGAATCGTGTAAACGCTGAAACGGATACGTGGGAACGGACGTAATTCGCGCTCACTCTAGCAGGAATGCATCGGGAAGGGGACATATTTACCCATCATCATCATCGCTACTCACAATCGACGTCATTCTTGGTTGGATAATTCCATTACCAACGTTCCATTGCACACACAGCTGTTGTTCTGGTCTCGTCGTTATGAAATGGTCTAAAGGGGGAAGGAAGTAGTAATAGACAGCAGGTGGTGCTCTGACGATATTTCACACGATGAAATATTTGCTTCGTTATCACTTAGCTCGATAAATTTTGATTGCACTAACAGGAATCATCAATCATCGCATCAAATCTAGGCAAGATATAAGTTAATATCGATTTCTGGTTCAGTTCGATTTGTTTGTATTGTGATAAGCAATCCATAGTAATCCCTGTGTAAGCCATCGTTATTATTATTATTATTATTCAGATTGTGCTCATACTTGTACTACTTGTAGTCTTGCGTTTTTTGGCGAATTCATTCAAAATTCCCTGTATAAATATCTGATTTTGCATTACACCTTACTTTTGACCTGTTTATCATCATTTGCCAACATTATGATGGTTATTCTGTGGAGTGTTTACATTTAATTACAACATTTCCAAAAAATCAGTGCGAAATATAAATAGCACCACCCTGCAATAAATTCACCCTTGTCCTCATTTGACAGGTGTTTCTTATGGTTTTCAAAATAGTGCGAAGTTGTGCTTGTGTTACTACACGTCGCGTTCAATAAGTTTTGTCCAGTAGTGAGAACTTGGACTGGCGCTAAAGGCTCGGAAAATCTAACCTGACGGAACGCCATAAATTAAGTCGCTTCGAATTTGCTACGAAGTACATTTCCTGGACCGAGGAATGGAACAACGTGTTCTTTTCGGACGAAGAATAGTTCAACCTTGATGGACCAGATGGCTGGCAGTATTACTGGCACGATTTGCGCAAAGCTCCGGATGTTAGGATGAGCAGGAACTTTGGTGGCGGATCACTTTTGGTTTGGGGTGCATTTTCCTTCAACGGAAAACTTCCATTGGCGTGGATAACGACAAAAATAAAGTCTGAAGATTACGTAGAAATGCTGGAGATAAGTTTGATTGAACATGGTGAGGCATTGATGGGTCCTGATTACATTTTCCTGCAAGACAACGCTGCAATCCAAACTGACAAATGCGTGGTTTTCTGATAGAAAAATCGAAGTTCTTGATTGGCCAGCCTGTTCTCCGGATTTGAACCCCATCGAAAATTTTTGATTTACACTCGCGCGCCATGATTACGAGAATGGCAAGCAATTTGACAGCGTAAACATGCTCAAATGTCGAATTCGAGAGTGTTGATAGCAAATCGATCAGAATACCTCCATTGAGAAGCTGATTTTGTCCATGAAATCACGATTGATTGAAGTTATTCGAAACAATGGATCATATACACCTTACTAAATACGCCTACTTGATGTAATTTGAGAAATAAAATTTGATTTTTGCAATAAAAAGAAATGGTGTTTTTTTTATTTCGCATTCTTTTTTTCAGCTTTCAGTGGCTAAAATGTAAACGGTCCTACAAAATAAACTAAATTCATCGAGAATTGAACCCTAATGCTTTTTCCATAATGTTGGAAAAAATCTTAGAAATTGTGGTAAATCCAACAGCTTTTAAAACAAAAAAATACTAAGTGGTGCTTTGTTTTATTTCGCTGAGTGTAGGGGAGGGGGGGGGGGTAAAACAGACATGTTAAGAAGAATTTCAATTATATCTTTGGAAACTCATGTTTCCCAAAACTTTGATGCAGTTTCTTGCTATTCAATATACTGTTTTTCTACCTATTGGTATAAGGTAGAAAATATTTATATATATTTTACAAAAAAGTGTTTTTCAATGTTTTTTACTGAAATTAAAACAGACCGAAAAGTACAACTTTTTTTCGATGCGGGTAATATGGACACATAGTGAGGAGGATATGGACAGGTTTGTAATATATGAAGCGTAGAGGTTTACCGATCGCGAGAGGAATAATTTTATTCAACCAAGGTCTGAAATCATCACGAATGTCCGGTCAATGATAAAAAATCGGATTAATCCACCTAGAAGTGATATCGTGCATTTTAGCAGTTTGAACGGACAGACCCTCAACTATTTTGCTTTTGGTTCCAGTCAGCTTCTAAACAGTAGACATTTGGCGATTTGATTTACATTCATAGACGCAGGGTATTCCTTAGGAATAGATTAAACAGACTTTTCACAGTCCATCTCACTCCTACTGGTAACTGTCCGTTTTACCCCATCAGTGCAATTATTTCAATAATTTAAATTTTCCACTTGAAAATGAATTTATTTTGCCGTACATACCTAATATCGCTTCACTGTTAACTTATAAACCGAAATATAACCATCAGCGAATTGAATTTTGATTAAACCACTCAAAATGCTTAATATCGAAGTAGCTAAAATTACATCCACACGCGGAATCATGAATGATTTTCGGTTTTTGTTACCCTGTTCCTCTTTTGATTAGTATTCATTACCATAAGGCGGCTTAAATATTGTAGTATAACATGTAGAAGGTGTTCTCATTAACAGAAGTTTGAAATTCAAAATATAACTATACAAATCAACCACCTGTTCATGTTACCCCCACTGTCCGTATTACCCGCGGTTCCCCTACATAATTTCAACAAGGAAACAAAGGTAAAGATTTTGGGCATTGAGTCTCGATTACAATTTTTTAGCCAAGATCTCGTAGTCATTATAAAACTGTGTATTTCATGATTTTGAAATGATGGCGGCCGCTACAAAATGGCGGATAATATATTCTCTCAAAACTCCATCAATATGAGTTTTTCCAAAAACCCCTCAATATGGGTATCAAATGAAAGGGCTTGACTAGTAGAACACAGTTATTTTTTAAAAATGCAGATCCAAAATGCCCGCCACCACAAAATGGCGGATTACATATTTTCTCAGAACCCCATCAATAAAAGGACTTAACTAGTAGAACACAACTATACATGAGAAATGCAAATCCAAAATGGCCGCCACAACAAAATCGCGATATATATAGTTTTTTTTTCTTAACCCAATCAATATGGGTACCAAATGAAAGGGCTAGGCTAGTATAACACAGCTATTCATAAGAATGCAAATCCAAAATGGCCGCCACAACAAAATTGCGATATATATAGTTTTTTTCAAAACCCAATAATTATGAGTACCAAATGAAAGGGCTAGACTAGTATAATACAGCTATTCATGAGAAATGCAAATCCAACATGGCCGCCACAACAAAATGGCAATATATATATATTTTCGAAACCCTCATCAATATGGGTATCGAATGAAAGGGCTTGACTAGTAGAACACAGTTGTTTTTGAAAAATGCAAATCCAAGATGGACGCTGTAACAGAATAGCCAATTACTTTTTCAAACGGTTTCATTCAACTTGACCTGTTTGAATGTCTGTAGGGTGGTCCCACATTAATAATAATCTGATCCCGTTCCTTTTGACTAACTGATCTGAAATTTGGAAAACACGTTTATATCTGCTGTCATTATTATACTGTGTATTCCATTATCTTGGAAAATCCAATTTGATTGTCGCTATATGTTTTTATTGTAGAGAAATATAGTATTAATACAGATAATGTACTAAAAACTAGAAAATAAAAAAAAAGTAAAAAAAACCTTTTTAAGTTAAACGGTTTCATTGTGATAAAACATAATAATAATACAGATAATGTACTTAAAGCTAGAAAAAAATTAGGCGATTAGCATCTGTACAAATTGTGTACAGTTGATAGAAAAATATTGCCATCGGCTTGATGTTTGAAAAAAAAATGCTGTTTTATTTAAGCCATGGTACGTATGCCAGTTTGTTGTGGAAACAGCAAATTTTAATTGTTGTTTCCACAACCGATTGGCGATCATCCATCAAAGTATGCGAACAACTGTTTCCAATTATTTTCTCCAAAATGCCACCGTTGAGCGGAACATGAGGAAAGCATCAGGGAGAAAAGTTCTACACATTTTCCGACTTTTTAGCATGCGTCGAGCAGGCTAACGTACCGTTTTGCATCACGGAAAAAACGCTGTAGAAATTTTATTTTTAGGAATTATATCTTCAGCTCTCGCTTATAATCAGATAAGAGTGTATAGATCACGTTGGCCATGCTTCACTGTCAATTTTTCGAAAATTTGGAAAAATGTCGTCGAACGAAAAAGAGCGTCGTGAATTAATCCTGTGCACTCATTTCGAGAATCCGGAGTTGTCACATCGGGACATCGGTAAGATGCTGGGAATCGTCCAATCCACGGTCAGCAGAGTACTAAAACGATACTTCAAGAACCTAACCATCGACCGGAAGGTGAAGTATGGCAAAAATGGATGCTCCGTCAGTGAAAAAGATCACAAGCGCGTAGTTAAGCAGTTTAGACGTGATCCGAGAAGTTCGGTCCGGGATGTCGCAAATAAGTTGAATTTGTCAAGTTCATTCGTCCAGCGGACCAAGCAGCGGGAGGGCCTGCGTACATACAAGGTTCAGAAGGCTCCTAACCGCGACGAAAGGCAAAACATGGTGGGGAAGACGCGAGCCCGGAAGCTGTACACCGAAATGCTGACGAAGCCGCATTGCCTGGTAATGGACGACGAAACCTACGTCAAAGCGGACTTTCGTCAGCTGCCGGGCCTGTTGTTCTTCTCCGCAGAGGACAAATTCAGCGTTCCGGAGGAGATTCGCAAGCAGAAACTATCCAAGTTTGCCAAAAAGTACATGGTGTGGCAAGCGATCTGCTCTTGCGGAAAGCGGAGCGCCCCCTTCGTGATGACCGGCACGGTAAACGTGCAGGTTTACCTTAAGGAGTGCCTACAGAAGCGCTTACTACCACTATTGAAGCAGCACGAGGGCCCGACCATCTTCTGGCCGGATCTCGCTCCGTGCCACTATTCAAAGGACGTGTTGGAGTGGTACGAAGCCAACGGGGTCACCTTCGTGCCAAAGGAAATGAACCCGCCCAACGCTCCGGAGCTTCGCCCAATAGAGAAATATTGGGCGATTATGAAGCAGGCCCTCCGGAAGAACCCAAAAGTTGTCAAATCGGAGGCGGACTTCAAGAGAAAATGGATTTCTGTTCAAAAAAAACTACAACCTGACGTTGTACAGAACCTTATGGACGGGGTAAAAAGGAAGGTGCGAGCATACGGGCTCGGGCTCGAAGTATGAATAAAAAGAAAATGCCAAAAGTTGTTTAATAGTTTTTATTTTACTGTCTAAAATTTTCAAAAGGATCGGTCTACTGGGCGAATTTCTACAGCGTTTTTTCCGTGATGCAATTTGATGTGACACACCCTTCATTCCGAACACTTAAGCTTTGATGGCCATTAAACAGTTTCTCATTGCTCAATATGGTAATCTTTCGCGAAATTTGATTTTTGGATACAATAGAGCCTTCTTTTTCATTTGACTACAATAAAATTGAATTACAAATACATATTCATGGTGAAAAACTAAAAATATGTTTAATCACTTTTGTTTCAAATTCCGAACAGCAAAAATGCAATTTAAAAAATCATAACTTTTGAACTACCGATTCATATGATCGATATATCAAATTAAAGTCAATTAGCTAGTCTTTTATGAAAAAATGTTATGCTAGCAAAAAAAATGGATTTTGCTTTTGCAATTATTGATTGTATTTGGTTTTTATAGTTTACATGGTTTCGTGACCAAGGGCGCTATATCGGTATCGATATCTGTAAATTATGTTAAAATGAAGTCTATAACCCAAAGAATATCAGGGTTTTGAATATTAAATTATTTATAACATTAAAGTTCAGTAAATTCACATTTAAAAATGAATATGAGATATCATTTTATTTTGAAAAATTAACGATGCTTGTTTTTTACACAATTTGCTAACGCAAACATTTTATCATTGGTTTTGAATGGAGGCGATCTGGCGTAGTGATAACATCCATGCCTCTCACGCTAAAGGTCACGAGTTCAATTCTCACTCCCGACATTCTTCAAAAAATTGAAGTAAAAGTGACGAAACAGCCAAATGAGTTGAAAGTCACTATAATACAGATAAAAAAAATTGGTTTTGAATGTCACTTTTTTGCAAATGTTTAATATTATAAATTATAGGCTGTATCGATACCTGTATATGATGTCGAAATGAAGCCTATACCTTAAAGAATGTCTGTGTTTTCATTATTCAATTATGTATAACATAAAACATAACATTTACATTTAAAAATTAAGTTTTCGGAATTTGAGACTACTCGAAATATGAGACAAAACAGTCATTGAGAACCCGATTGTAACAATTATTAACAGCACCATTTTTTTCCAATCCAAAATGCAATTGAAAACATCCATGGCAAATAATAAATGTTTTGATGTTTTGAGTTTTGTTATAAGATGCGTTTCGATGGAGAATTTAGAAGAGTGCAGTTGTTTACCAAATCCGACATTTACCATTCAATCCACACTCAGCTTCAATTCATCCGAACGAGAAAATGAGCAGGTGTGGTAAGTAAACATCGTCAAGTAGCTTTGTCCCTTGATTCCTGAAGATAAAGGGCACTATTGGGAAATCCTTGTAATCAACAATTAAATTGATGAGTTTTAACTATTTAGCTACAATCGTTATGTGCAATATGTGAGAACAACAATATACGTCAATCTAGGATATTTTTTTTCTTTCAAGATGAGTTTGATTTTAAGAATTTAAATATTTGACGAGACTTTTAAGCAGAACTTCTGACTACATGATTTGTAGTTCTAAAACAAAATATCTGTTACAAATGTAGCACTGCATGGGGATCAACCGTTTTTGATTAAAATATTCAGCATGACGAGCTTTTCGGAAAAGTGTTTTTTCACAAGAAAGAAGGCATGTGACTCTCATTCGGCTAAAAGTCCATTACGAAACATGTTGTTATGTGAAATTTGCTGTCCCTGCTCGTTCATTCTATGCCATCAGAACCGATTAAAAAAATCACATCGCATCGTTATCAAATTATGTGACATGGGAAATGGCTTCCACGGGGTAATTTTTTCACATTTCTGTAAAACTTTGCAGTCGTTTGGAAGGATTTGGGTTTCTCTATCGAGCTATAACATAAGAAGTAAAATGTCAATTTTGGCGCTTGCGTCACTTTGCGAAACCACGGCAAAGTAGTTCTAGAGTTAAGAATATTTAAAATAGTCATTTTTTTGAAAAAATGGAAAAAATGGACTCCGGATCCGGAGTCCGAATTTCTGAAAATCCAGAATCAGTTTTGTATTCCAGATTGAAATTTGCATTTCCAGATAGCAGGAATGTCGAGAAATCCTCAACGAATATTATGTTCACATTTTCCGCGTTCGAACTGGTTGTTATCGAACACAAGTATATCATTGGCTGTTCAGATTTGATATCTTCATTCAGAGCGCAACTTCCCTGGTTCAAATCAATCGCTGAAGGCAACTACAAATTGTTCGATTAACTCACGCTCAAGGTCAATCCAAATGATAACAGGTTCAATAAAACAATGTTTTAATTTCCTGATTCGAAACACACAAATCGCTCAATACAATCTCATTCAACATATTCCATCCACAAAACCAAAGTTCAATTGTACGGTTCATGTAATCCCGTGGCAGGGCTTCACTCAATTCTGCATTTTCATTAAACTACTATGTCGTCGCTGTTAGCCAACCTTATTGAGGTTATCAATCTCGAAAATCCAACCTCCAGTGCCCCCTCCTCTCGGGCGGAAGCCACCGCAATGAAGCCGGTAGAGCTAGCGGATTGCCCAGTTGTTGGATGCTGCTGGCTGGCTGGCATATTACACCAAGCGCCCAATTTGCTCCGAAAGCTTTTAGATAAATATACAACAATCAAGTTGTGAATCCCGACGAGGGAATAAAAGCGAACGAATGGCGTACCTTCTGGGTCTAACTGTGTGTCGTCCTTGCCATAATGGTTTCCAGCGGTGGTGGGCAGGATGTGGAGAGGAAGGGAAGGAGCCGCCTTGCATGATGAACTCGAAGGTTTTCCGAGGCGATGTTGATTGTGTGTCATTTTGTCTGCGCTGGTAGTAAAAGTGGCTGAATGTGTCCCAGTTATGGGAGCACATAACGCCATCATTCCTCTTCTGGCAATTTCGCTTTGAGGCGATTCTAAATTGAGTGTCGCTGGCTTCCAGAAGGATATGGAACATCGTTCATATTCCAATTTTCAGTTTTTTGTATTTTTGCTTTGGTATGTAGTTTGTATAGTACACATTTAACGAATAAATTGGCACAAATAATGTTATGGTTAATATCTCAAAAGGTTCTCAAACCATACGAAATGTATCCAGCACGCAAAACGTAATATCATCAGCAGCTTGCGATCACTCCTCGCGAGCATGATTGATATCAACTTCGCTATATGATTAAAGACGAAGTCGAAAAAAAGAGGGTGAATCATATCCAATATCGCTCGTATCCTTTCACACAATGGTGTAATACACATTATACCACATGAATGGTATAATATCAAAGGATAATGTGCCAAAGGCGTCTGAATGTGAATAGAACACGAGAAATGATTGAGAATGGAATTCACGCTATGCAGAATGTCCGATATCCAATGGGCAGCATTGGTATTACTTCGATTGATTTATCACATTTAAACCATCGGCAATGCGTCCTGTTTTCGACAAAATTCCCATCAAGCATCGTGTATTTATATTCTAGATTTGGTTCGCCACAACTATCACCAGCATTATTTTTTTTTTTGCGATTTGGTCATTGATACTGTAATTGAGAGTGCCACAAATAAATTATGAACCATCGATTATAGCATTTCCAGGCCAAATTGATCAGCCTCATTCGAGTGGCTTCGGTTCGAATGAAACTTTTCACACGCATTCGGGATGAGTATTTTCCATTTTCCATTTACACTCGACACAAACAAATTACAGGAGCAAATTGCAACAAAGGAATTTTTATTGATTTGTGAAAGCGCCACATCGTGATAAATATATAAATGTATAAATGTGCGGAATGTACATCATTTTGAAGCTAAGACTCTTATAACTTCAAAATGATGTTTTGGAGTCTGAATACATATTTATTCATTGATGTGTTCATGTGTAATGGATAAAAATATCGGGTAGGAAAAAATATCGATTTTTCTAAATGTCTAATTTCTTGTAGATTAACAGAATATTGTAGTAATTATACAATAAATAAATGCAGGGGAAATACGGACAGGGTAGTAAAGACGGACACCCTTGTATAATTGATAAATTACATTTCTATTTCAAATTTTAATGATGTACAAACTTACAATACAGTGTATCAATACACATTGAAAACATTGAAATATGACGAATTTGCTTATAATTTTCAACAACTTTTCTAAATACATCATTATGGTAAAACTATTTGTTTAGGAGTTACGTTGCAAAACATTATCGCTACGTTTTGTATTAACCCACATGTCTTTAAATGTTTTCAACGTAACTCCTAAATGTATATTTTTACCATAAAGATGCATTTGTTGAAAATTATACACAAATTCGAAAATATCATGAACATGGCAGTATAAAAACACAAACATATTAAAAGAGCCTATTTACTATAAAAAATACAATAAATTAGAAACATTTTTTAAAATATCTCGAGAATGGCTGCATTTAGAAGGAGATTGATAAAGAGCTTTTTTGTTTTAAATCACATCAGAATTCATAATTTGTGGCTAAAAATGATTGTTTACATACAAAAATTCGATGTTTCGAAAATTCATGAAAAAATGATGTTCCACAAAATTCGTCATAAATGGTTTTACCATCCTGCGCCCATTTTTTTTTTTAATTTTCTACATAAGTTCTATTTTATATGAAAAAATTAAAAAAATTAAAGTTTTTTTTGTAATTAAAAAAAAGGACTAATTTTTTTCTCAGTGTATATTTGTTTCACGTTTGGACATCAATACTCTAGAACTCTTTCTAAGACACTATTTCGGTAGGGTTCATAGTTTTTGAGATATAAGTTATCAAAGATTTCTCTTACTAAAATCGATACGCCCTTTTCAAAAGTTACACCTGAGTCGAAAAATTCCCAAATACTGTGGATAACTCATATTTCTTCCAACCCAAACGGAATACAAACTTTCGTTCGAATCAAAAATACCGTTCGGACCGTTTGTCATACAAATGAACCACACATTTATGCAGAAATAAAACGGAACCAACAGAATAACTCGAGAAATAATCGAGCAAATGACTCCTAATTTGGCATATGGAGGTTTTAGAGGACAATAAATGTTTCTATGATTGTTCGACACTCCTCCCACTCTCGATAGGGGAAAGGGGTTGCCATACAAATGAAGCTCAAGAACTAATCAAACAGATGGAACCAAAATTGGAATGTGAGGATTTTACAGTGCAATAAATTTTTTGATGATGTTATGACACTCCTCCCCTCCCAATTGTGAATATTATACGACAATATTATAATGACGAGATTTGGTAGAAGTACTAGGAAACTCATAGTGAAAGGAAATTGTAACGGGTCAATTAGAACGTTAAACTGTCTTTTATTACGAAAACGTTAATGCTTCATAACAAAAAAAAAATCCATTTGGCGGAACGAAGTTTACCAGGTAAGCTAGTATATGTATGAAAATCAAACGAAAAAAAAAGTTTTTGACGTAGGACTATGTCTTTCATTTGTGTACAAGAGTGTAAATTCAAAGTTTCGAAAACGTGAGCGTGGCGCTTGGAGTGCGCCTGCCGGGAAATTTGACCCGCCTGATTTTCTCGTAAACCAGCAAGAATAGAAATGCAATGGATACAGGCAATCGTGCTAGTCAATGATAGAATTCTGCCATGCAAGTTTTACATTTATAACATGCTTTAAAAAAATAAGAAAAATAACTTTCTTTGGAAGCGATTTTCGATGTAATTTTCTACTTCATTTCTATAAGGTTTTTGTTGCTTGAAACCGATTCAGAGGCGATAACTGTGGGACATATTTATTGAGTCGAGTTCCCAGTGAATATCTCAGACGAAGAAAATGGTAAGAAAGGATTCTTTTCTTTCTCAATTTGATATTTTCCGCATCAGCTTACCATCGGGCAGTATGGCATACCCTCAATCGGGGCAATTTACTCGCTTTTGGTCGTAAACATTCACACGAGAGAAATAGCTTGGATGTGAGGGATGCCAGATGATTTTTTCAAATATCTTTGCATGGCACGAATAAATGTCTTCACATGTAATGAACAAAATGAATAAAAAATGAGCAAACCATCATTTCTAAATCATGTTCGATAAATCACACAAAAAAATGTTTTCACATACTTTGAAATGACCTCTGTATGTTTTCACAAAATTAAATGTCTTGACAACGAATACATGTCTTCACATCTGGCATCTATATTATGTGCTCAGAGAATGCAGGAAAACAAGAGCGCGGACTGGAGAACTAATGCACGAATACTGGGAGAACACGCTCACCGGAGGAACGGTTTCTTCTCTTCGCTGGTGGGCATAAAGGGAATAGATTGATGGCATCTCTCATTCATACAAGTTGTTTCTCTGAGCTTTATAGTCTCTGAGAGAAAAAACTCATGAGCATATTATACTTCTGCTGGGCCATTTAACACCGTATGATTGGAAATTTAGAATGTGGGTGCCTTACAAAATAAAATTCGTAGCACTTTTGTTATTCAGTATTTAAATTACAGAACGAGTACAGATGATTGAGGGTTAACTAGTATACGTACTGACATAGTTGTTACCTTAAATTTTGAGAGCACGGTCAAGATAAATCCATTCTCGTTTAGGGGGTGTGTATTACACACTTCTCCTATACCTATTTGCTGGTTGACCGGAGTGGTATGATAGTCATTCAATCTTCATTTGAAAGACAAAATGTCCAAGAGTTACATGATCCCAATTCCATTTCTTTCCCGCAGCCGGAGCGAACGGAACCTTTAGCGAAAAATTCGCGTTGACGGCATTGAGCTTCGTATTACGAATTGGAGGATTGAGCATGACAATATGGGTTTGTAGAAGGAATGAGAACACCCAAATCCCAAATCAAATTAGTACTATATGTAAATGAAAATCCACGTTTTCTTACTAAACGCACGTTCATGGGCCAATCGTAGAACTGTTCATTGATTGATCTTATAATCTACCCTTTCAAATTATTTTTTACTATAAAATTTCAGTATTTCTACCAAAATTCGACATTATAATATCAGCCCATTTTCCTTCAGAGTTTTCCGAAAATTTTCAATTGTC
This sequence comes from Toxorhynchites rutilus septentrionalis, assembly GCF_029784135.1. Lineage (NCBI taxonomy): Eukaryota > Metazoa > Arthropoda > Insecta > Diptera > Culicidae > Toxorhynchites > Toxorhynchites rutilus. Next base: position 56,222,988 of record NC_073744.1, on the reverse strand, counting down.
GTGTTTGATTGGAATATGTTTGATTGAAATATGTGCATTATTTTTACGGAATCCATTCTCCATTCCAGATGAGGAAGGGGTGTCATATTATCATAGAAACATTTCTCGTACCCAAAAACCCTCACATCCCAAATTTGGCTCTATTTGCCTAATTAGTTCTCGAGTTATGCAGAAATGTTTGCTTCATTTGTGTGGCAGTCCAAAAAAAAAATAAATCCATTTAGTTGTGTTGCGAAGTGACATGAGAATGGTCTCGCTAGCTTGCCAAGCACTATGCTCTCCTCTCCATATCACATGAATGAACGGAGCCACATTTTCCAGTAAACACAGCAGTTTTATTATCGAATGGTCAAGAATGCCGCTATCGAACGACGATTCCAATTGTTTGGGGGTTGGAGAGGAGGTATTATTTGAGCTGAGTATTTCCGAGAAAGAATCAATTCCTCATTTGAACATTAATATTTTTTTCCAGCTTAACGAAGTGTTATTATAATCATTTCATTTGAAAGATGAAATGTCTTAGGGGTGTCACATCAAATTGCATCACGGAAAAAACGCTGTAAAAATTCGCCGATAGACCGTAGACCGATCCTTTGGAAATTTTAGACAGTAAAATAAAAACTATTAAACAACTTTTGGCATTTTCTTTTTATTCACACTTCAAGCCCAAGCCCGTATGCTCGCACCTTCCTCTTTACCCCGTCTATAAGGTTCTGTACAACGTCAGGTTGTAGTTTTTTTTTAACAGAAATACACTTTCTCTTGAAGTCCGCCTCCGATTTGACAACTTTTGGGTTCTTCCGGAGGGCCTGCTTCATAATCGCCCAATATTTCTCTATTGGGCGAAGCTCCGGCGCGTTGGGCGGGTTCATTTCCTTTGGCACGAAGGTGACCCCGTTGGCTTCGTACCACTCCAACACGTCCTTTGAATAGTGGCACGAAGCGAGATCCGGCCAGAAGATGGTCGGGCCCTCGTGCTGCTTTAATAGTGGTAGTAAGCGCTTCTGTAGGCACTCCTTAAGGTAAACCTGCCAGTTTACCGTGCCGGTCATCACGAAGGGGGCGCTTCGCTTTCCGCAAGAGCAGATCGCTTGCCACACCATGTACTTTTTGGCAAACTTGGATAGTTTCTGCTTGCGAATCTCCTCCGGAACGCTGAATTTGTCCTCTGCGGAGAAGAACAACAGGCCCGGTAGCTGACGAAAGTCCGCTTTGACGTAGGTTTCGTCGTCCATTACCAGGCAATGCGGCTTCGTCAGCATTTCGGTGTACAGCTTCCGGGCTCGCGTCTTCCCCACCATGTTTTGCCTTTCGTCGCGGTTAGGAGCCTTCTGAACCTTGTATGTACGCAGGCCCTCCCGCTGCTTGGTCCGCTGGACGAATGAACTTGAGAAATTCAGCTTATTGGCGACATCCCGGACCGAACTTCTCGGATCACGTCTAAACTGTTTAACTACGCGCTTGTGATCTTTTTCACTGACGGAGCATCCATTTTTGCCGTTCTTCACCTTCCGGTCGATGGTTAGGTTCTCGAAGTATCGTTTTAGTACTCTGCTGACCGTGGTTTGGATGATTCCCAGCATCTTACCGATGTCCCGATGTGACAACTCCGGATTCTCGAAATGTGTGCGCAGGATTAATTCACGACGCTCTTTTTCGTTCGACGACATTTTTCCAAATTTACGAAAAATTGACAGTGAAGCATGGCCAACGTGATCTATACACTCTTATCTGATTATAAGCGAAAGCTGAAGATATAATTCCTATAAATTAAATTTCTACAGCGTTTTTTCCGTGATGCAATTTGATGTGACACACCCTTTATGTGTGTTACTTATCGATTGCTAAGCCTACGTCCCCCTTGCAGTTGTATCACAGATATAACCCACTTCTAGTTTTTAACTCGACTATACTACATGAGCTAAAAAATTCTGGGATTTTTCAACAGATGGAGCCACTAAAAATTAACAAGATTCATTTCGAGAGGTTCATCTGTCACTAGCTTATGTGTGAAGTTCCATGACATGACGTTCATTTGCTCACAAATTACAGTTGTTCAAGTGTCTATCTGTGCATTCGTATAGAAAATCTAAAATTTCTAAAATAAATAATCTGGAAAAAGAGGAATATCGTATTCTGATCAAACATTGTTTTTTGATAGGAAAAACTCCTGAACAAATGCAGTGGATGACGAAGTATTATTCCGCTTCTGCTCCTTCGAGAACAACAATTTATCGGTGGTTTAGTGAATTTAAAATGGGCAGTACAAGCACCGCAGGCGCACCTCGCTTTGAAAGGCCAAAAGAGGTTACGAATCCAGAAATCGTTAAACAAGTGCATCGACTCGTTTTGAACGATCGTAAAGTGAAGTCACGCAAGTTAGCTGAGGCCGTAGGCATTTCAAAAGAACGAATGGGATATATTTTTCACGACATTTTGGACATGAAAAAGCTATCCGCGCGATGAGTGCCGCGTTTGCTGACTGTGGACCAAAAACAGCGGCGCGTTGATGATCCAACAGCCGGTTTGGCGTTGCTGAAGCGTAATCGAGTGGACTTCTTTCGACGTTTTGTGACAATGGATAAAACGTGGATCCATTACCACACTCCTGAGGCCAATAGGCAGTCAGCGGAGTAGCTGACATGACACGAAAACCGGCCAAAGCTATCAATGCTTGGATTCTGTATAAAGAGAATGAATGAATAATTTCACGAAAATATAATATTTAGCTGAAGAGCTAAGAAGTAAATATAGAGAAGAAGTCGGAAACACGAAAACATTCCAATGACGAAAATTTATGCTACTTACACACGGAAGAGATGCGAAGTTCAACAATCATGCAAAAGAAACAGATGTACAAACCATTGTGATGAATGTAATAGAAATGGTTGCGAAAAATGTGTTTCCAAAACAGAGTTCATATGTGAAAAATGTTTGCCATATTGGCTCACTTCAGCGAAAATAGGTGTATGATCATAATCTAGTGTTAGGAATATTTCTTGTCCGAAGCTGATTACTGCATTTTTCCCTCTCTTCTAGTTTGTGTGCATTATTTTTCAGGAAACCCACGTATTATCAAATTTTTTCGAATGATTTTTCTGTGTATTGGTTAATTGGTTGGTTAGACAATAATATTTCTTCGAAACGACTGAAAATACATCTGATTTCGAAGTCTTCTTTTGTCTATCATAAGAATTCGTTCAATTTGATAGAAATCAAATTTGCTGCTGACTATTTTTCTGAAATTCGAACATAGTTGTTTAGTATATCTTATTCCTAGCTTATATATTTTTCACAATGATTCACACTCGACACTCATTTTTTCACATTTCCTTTGTTCCAACCCCATAGTCCATCATCAACTTATGCCAGCTATTTACGTCGTTTGAGCTGAGCGCTGACGCAGAAGGCCTCCGGGGCACCATCAATGAAATACAGCATTAAATTACCGGAGTTGTTTATCCATCCACTTGTCGTTTATCTGCGCCCGTTTTTTTTCTCTGTATGACCGTCAGTACTCAACTGATTCTATATTTATGCCGCCTGGCCGATCCATTTCCAGCACAGTAAAACCTTCACCATCCCAACCTGGTATAACCCAATTAATTTTCTCTCTATCTCTTAAATTTAGAATGAGTCAGTCACGCTGAACATATGTTTAGTTTTCAGTCTTGGCCTCCACTGATAAAAGCGACATGTACGTATAACTTGACATTCTCAATTCATTAGTTAAATCCTCCCACAGCTGCGGGGGAGCCATCGACAGAACCCGGCAAAAAAACTCACGATTTTCCAACCCAAATAACATCCCTGCACAATCGTTGTGACGCAATAGGATGATGGAACAAAACGCTAATCCGTCGCCACGCAGGCGGTGCTTTCGGCGCGCTGTTCCACAAAAAATGTCACTCCACAAGAAAGGCCAAAATAACATAACTAACGGTAATAAATTATCTCTCCCAACTCAAAATCGTTCCCTGCATCCTTCCCCAGAAGGATTCTTTTTTATCTTGTTTGATTCGAAGCGAAAAACTACAATGGAATCTCGACTCGAGAGAGAGAGATAGATGATTGCATGAAATATTCACGATTTATGGAAATGCTAGCAAAACAACAACAACCGCACACAACTTTTGCCATCGAGAGAAAGAGGACGACAAACAGTTGTATCTCGAATTCCCTCCGGTCGGACGATTGAAGACGGTCAAATGGAAAACAAATGTTGTTTGGTAAGGGCGGAGAATCTGTTTCCCAAAAAGTCAGTGCAGTGGTTGTGAGTGGCCGTCCACTTGAAGTGGCCTGAAGTCGACCAATTCTGTGATTAGGTTATTGCCTCGCACATAAATCTCTATTACGAAACAACGCCAGCGGTCTCGGTGGATGGGTTGTTTTATCGTTTGGTTCGGCTAACACTTTCCCGGGAGTTATTGCTGATAAATTTCGCTCTTTGTATGCGGAAAACTTTTGAATGTACACTATGATTCGCGTAACCTATGTCGTAAATATCACACTATTGTGCAACTAATCACAGATGTTTTATTCATTCAAATTCGTCAATTTTCAAGAGTTTTTCCATCAATCCAATGTCAGAAAGCAGGAAAGCAGGCCGTTTGCGGTGAAACGAAGGTAGCATGCATTACGGTTCAAGTTCAATAGAAAAGAGAATTTTGCTGCAAATTCGCTTCGTTGTCAAGTACAGCTAACGAAAAAAAAAGTTTCACGTTACTTCGATAGTTCCTATTTTTGCCGGTTCAGTTCGTCACCGACAGGATAGTGCCTCACTCTTTGCTTCAAAATTTAGCTGCTTGCAACCGACGGCAAATCGGCGGCAACCACTTTCCCACCTCTCTCCAACAACTTCTACCAATCTGTAACTGGGTTAAACTGAAAGCAAAGCTTTCAAAGGATAGTAAATTTAATTTTGCCTCGTCTCTTCTCGTCTCGTAAAATATTTATAAAATGGGGTAACTTTGGAACTTCCATAATTGAAAATGGGAACCGTTGGGTCGACCCAGCAGCGGGCGGCTGGAAAATACAGGAAGTGTGTTTTGCTCTGTGCACGTTGAGGTTACCAATTTTTTTCCCTGTGCTTGTTTTGTTTCATTTGTTGCATTGATTCCCAAGCTATGGCGATCGTCCTTGTTGTGCCGGCCGTCGTCAGGGTTTACTGTGTCTGCTTGGGGTATGGCGGGGGAACAGTAGTTTACAGAGTGTTTTGCACAACCCCAATTGGCCAACACGGCCCACTTGATTTTCTCGGAAACGAGTCAGAGGCCAGAGGTGGTTGTAATTCAAATGCATTGAACTAAGCTCTAAGTGTTACGATGGTTCTGACATTCAACTGATAATAAAAAGAATCTTCTATATATATATATATATTCAGCCATTCCATGTCAAACCGATATAGTGGTTCTCAGATATTCGTGGGAAGTGGATATTTTGTTCTTTGTCGCAAACCATTAGACCCGTATTTTTTTATTTTTTTGTTAGGGTGACCATCTCCATTTTAGGGTGGTCCGAAAAATCAAATTTTTCCTCTTTTTTCCAAAAATGACTTTTTTCAAAAATTCATAACTTTTGAACTACTAGACCGATTCAGATGTTCGACATATCAAATTAAATACCCTTGTCTTTTTTGGAAAAATACTAAACCTTGAATTCTGTTCTCGTTATTATTGATTGTATTCGTTTTTTCATTGTTTTCATAGTATCGGGACCAAGGGCGCTATATTTTTATATTTTTTTCTGAAAATCTGAGGATTTTTCACATAACATATGTCGAAACCAAAGAGGTGTATTTTTCGTTTTTGAGTTATGATTTTTCAAAGTTAACCGATGGTTCGAAAAATAATTTTTTTCCTCTTTTTTCCAACACGAAAATTCATAACTTTTGATCTACTAGACCGATTCAGATGATCGACACATAAAATAAAAGCCAATTAGCTAGACTTTGTTGAAAAATATTGAACTTGCGAAAAAAAAAAATAGATTTTGATTTCGTAATTATTTATTGTATTGGTTTTTTATAGTTTACACCAAGGATGCTGTATTTTTTTTATATTTTTTCTTGAGAGATTGCTGAGATTTTTTTACACAACATATCCAAAAATTAGAGATGTGTTATTTTTCGTTTTTAAGTTATTATTTTTGAAAGTTTAAATGTTTTCAGTCTTCGTTCAATATTTCTATGCGACTAGATTGGATGTATGCGACTAGAAATCAATTAATTGGCAGAAGTGTCGTCTTTTCAAAAGGACTGGCTAATCGGCTTTAATTGATATGTCGATCTTCTGAATCGGTCTAGTAGTTCAAAAGTTATAGCTTTTTGAAAAAAGGAATTTTTGGAAAAAAGAGGAAAAATTTGATTTTTCGGTCAACCCTGAAATGGAAATGGTCACCCTACTGAAAAAATTAAAAAATACGGGTCTAATGTTTTACGATAAAGAACAAAACTACCACTATTCACGAAAATCTGAGAACAACTATATCGGTTTGACATGGAATGGCTGTATATATACAGGTCGGACTCGATTATACAGGGTTTTCCAACTTTAAATTCCGAAAGTAAATTGAAATAAAACACACTTAGAACTCGAATTTCGGTGATACTTTTATTTCAAATTAAAGTTTGGTTTATGCCATTATGTGTGAAATACAACATCATTCAAATGTCCACCTAGGGCTTCCTCGCACACCTTGATCCGAAACAAGTAATTTTCGATGACTTTTCGGCACATATGGGGCGGTATCTCGGTCATAACTTCACGAATGTTGTCTTTCAAATGCTCAAGAGTTTGCGGAGAGTTGGCATAGACACGGTCTTTCGCATAACCCCACAAAAAAAGCGGGTTCAAATCGCATGATCTGGACGGCCAACTGGCATCACCAAAGAGCGAAATTATGCGTCCCTCAAATTTCGTTCGCAATATGGCCATGTTCGGTCGTGTTGTGTGGCACGTGGCGCCGTCCTGCTGAAACCACATGTCATCCGTATCCATATCTTCAATTTGTGGCAAAAAAAAAATCGGTTAACATTCGGCCATAGCGCTCACCACTCACAGTTACCGTCTCGCCGTCCTCATTTTCAAAGAAATACGGCCCGATGACTCCACCAGACCATAATGCGCACCAAACAGTGACTTTTGGCGGATGCAATGGCCTCTCAACAATTACGTGTGAATTTTCTGAGCCCCATATACGGAAATTTTGGGTGTTCACATAGCCACCGAGCTCGAAATGTGCCTCATCACTGAAGAAAACTTGATGCGAAAATTCAGCATTTTGCTGCTGTTGTTCGTTCACCCAATCGCCCGACGCATTCCATAGTCACCACGCTCTAATTTTTGTACCAGTTGGACTTTATATGGATGTAGGTGAAAGTCCAAATGCCAAATTCGTCACAATGATGTGTTTGACAAGCCCAATTGCTGAGCACGCCGTGGAATCGAAACATTCGGGTCATCCTCCACACTGGCAGCAACAGCAGCAATATTTTCGGCCGAACGCACATTACGATGATGCACAGGTTTCACAATATCCGCTACGGATCCAGTTTGTTCGAATTTACGCACTACATTAGCGATTGTGTGCTCTGTAGGCCGTCCATGACGACCAAAATCCGTCCGTAATGCTCGAAAAACATATGCCGGTTTTTCATCATTTTTATAGTATAACTAGCTAACCAGGCAAACTTCGTCCCGCCCATTTACTTGATTAATTCTCGAGTAATGCAGAAATTTGTGTTTTATTTGTATGGAAGCCACCCCTAAGAGAGGGGGGAGGGGTATCTAACCACCATAGAAACATTCATTGCACCCTAAAGTTTCCATATGCCTAATTTGGTTAAATTAGCTTGATTAATTCTCGGGTAATGCAAAAATTTGTGTTTCATTTGTACGGCAGAGAGGGGGAAGGAGTATCTTAACACCATAGAAACATTTATTGCATCCTAAAACCTCCACATGCCAAATTTGGTTTCGTTTGATTGATTAATTTCAGAGTAATGCAAAAAATGGTTTTTCATTTGTATGGCAGCCCCCTCTAAGAGACGGGGAAGGAGTATCTTATCACCATAGAAACATTTATTGCATCCTAAAACCTCCACATGCCAAATTTGGTTTCATTTGCTTGATTAATTCTCGAGTAATGCAGAAATTTGTGTTTCATTTGTATGGAAACCCCCCCTTTGAGTGGGGGAAGGACTGTCTAACCATCATAGAAACATTTATTGCACCCTAAAACTTTCACATGCCAACTTTGGTTTCGTTTGCTTGGTCAATTTCCGAGTAATGCAGAAATTTGTGTTTCATTTGTATGGCAGCCCCCCCCCTTAGAGAGGGGGGAGGGGTCTCAAAATACCACGAAAACCTTCCCCGGCCCCAAAAACCCCTACATACCAATTTTCATGTCGATCGGTTCAGTAGTTTCCGAGTCTATAAGAATCAGACAGACAGACAGACATCACTCCATTTATATATATATAGATTTAACAAAATTAACACGTTGTGCGATGCCAAAACGATACATATTGTAAAATGGCAGACATTCAACTAACTATATGACGCTTTGGTTGACAGCTATGTCAAACGGTTGTCAGCGCAGGGCTGTATACTTTCGGAAGCCCGAAATGGAAAACCCTGTATATAGTCGACCATTTTTTTCAACAATTATTTTCAAATCCAATACATAATCGAAAGAAAACAATTTTTTTCATTAATGTATGAATTTCAAACATTAATAGAAAAATAGCTTTTTTGTGATTCGATTATGTATTGGATTCGAAAATAAACGTTGAAAGTGAAATTGCGATTATATATAATCGAGTCCGACTTATATATATATTAAGGTGGCAGCGAAAATGGTCATGTCGTATTTCAAAAACCGACCATGTACATTTTGTTTATTGGCCCAAAAAAATGACCTGTGCAAAGATTCAGCTCAATCGGACATAATTTCGGGGTGTCTCAAAGCTCTCAAAGTTGATTTTTTCACCAACGAAAAATCTTCCAAGGGGGGGGAGTAAAGGAAATTCAGAAAATAGAAACTTTTTTCGATGCCAAATTACTTAAAAATGCATGAAACGTCAAGATCTGGTGTTATCTCGCAAAAAAAAAATTATGGCCGAAAATCGACTTTTTGGGACTTATCCTGTGGCCACAAAATCAAAACTTTGAGTGCTTTGAGACACCACTAAATCATGTCCGATTGAGCTGAAATTTTGCACAGGTCATTTTTGGACCAATAAACGAAATGTACATGGTCGGTTCTTTAAATTCGAGAATTATTTTTTTCCATACCCCATTGCCTCTCAGGCTAAGTCCCAACAGGTCGATTTTCGGCCAAAAATGTTGTTTCGAGATGACACCAGATCTCGTATGCATTTTTAAGTCATTTGGTATCGAAAAAAAATTCGATTTTCCAAATTTTCATTACTACCTCCTTGGAAGATTTTCGAGGATCAAAAAATCAAAACTTTGAGCGCTTTGAGGCACCCCTAAATCATGTCCGATCGTGCTGTTTTTGCATTTAAAACATCGTGATAATTTTGTAATTTGGCATGGATTCATAAACCCCGGAAAGTTATGGCATGTTTTAATGAGTAGGGGCTTCGGTTTCTCAAATTTTTACGTCTGTGACACTAATAAATGAAGTTCGAATAAGCTAATCGTGCACATCAACATTTCGCAACAAGTTCCGAATGAAAAATCGAGATAACTATTTTTATTGATACCCAAACGTTTTTTCGAGATGACACTAGATCTAGTTAAGAAATTTGAAAAAAGAGATGTTTTCCTCCGTATTTCTAAAGTGTAGAATATTCCATTGGAAGGACTTCTTGAAATTCCCATTATTTACCGAGTTAGAGCCATCTAAGTGACGCATCTGGTACGACCTGGACTCGAAACTTGGAACGCGTTTTTCTCGAATCTCCTTTTTCACGACACCTTAAATTGTACTGAACCAACTGAACCAATTAATTCAAAGTTTCATATGAATATATCTTTCTACATCTCTCTATCGAATTAACCAACTTTACTAATTAACCAACTGATTAAAAAATGGAACAGTCATAAAAACGTGCTCAAAAATTACTTTTTTTAAACGCCTATGTGTCGAAGAACTTTTTTTGTCATGTCCGAGCTCCATACCATAGTGGCATTTTTACTAATTGACGAATTTCATGCCAACTCGACTGGCAGCAACATCTCAGATTGCAGTGAAACGTTGTGGGTGTGAAGACAATGGTCATTCAAGCCACTTTGCATACTTGAAATTTCCGAAAATCAATTGGACTACTTTTGAAAAGGGTAAATTTTTTTTTATTTTTCAAAAAAATTTAAAAATTTATTAAAAACCATTATATCTAGAAATTAAAAATTATAAATTGAAATGCATTTTTTCTTAAAAACTTTTTTAAATCTCAAAAAAATGTGTGAATATTTCAATTAAAAATATCAAACAAATTAACAAAAAATAGAATCGAAAAAGGATATTTTGAAAATAAAAAAAAAGTTTTTTTTAAATTCTGGAAAAAATAGATATGAAAAGCTCTTACAACTTCTAACAAGTCACCCATACATCGGAAGATGGGCACTTCTACAGGGGAAGAGTTTTTCTAATAACAACTTTTTCATGTTTTTTTCAATTACTGTTTAACTCGTATCATTTTCATATATACATTTCCGCGATTTACATGTTCTGTAAACTTTTTCCCAATTTATAAAAATGTCGAGAATATGTCAAACGCGTAAATTTTGGGTGACTTGTTGAAAATTGTAAGGGTTATTCACATAATTTTTTTAGGAATTTAAAAAAAACGTTTTTTGAAAAAAAAGTGATTTTTTTTTATCTGTATTATAGTGACTTTCAACTCATTTGGCTGGTTCGTCACTTTTACTTCCATTTTTGGAAGAATGTCGGGAGTGAGAATTGAACTCGTGACCTTTAGCGTGAGAGGCATGGATGTTACCACTACGCCAGATCGGCTCCACAATTTCAATTTTTTAAATATTATTTTTCAGTGTAATTTTTCTTTGACAAGTTTTTGATATTTTTTTTTTGAAATTTTATACAATTTCCTACACTTCATCCTTTGACTATAATTACTGAGATATAATAGGTTTTGAGTAATAAATTTCTGTATGAAATAAAGAAAAACAAATTACCAAAGCATTTTTTTTAACTCTTTTTTTCTTTTTCGAATATTATATATTACAAAATTGCTTAAATGACCAACGTCTTTACACCCACAAACGTTTCACTGCTTTCTGAGATGGTGCTGCCAACCTGTTGGCATGAAATCCGTCAATTAGGAATCTTTTTTCTTTGTTCCGGATAAGCAGGACTGAACTCGTGTAAGCCAGAGTACTGTTTTTTTTGTTGTGAGAGCAATATACAAGCCGGTCATAGGATTTTTCATGGTGGTATATTTATTACAGAAAAAAGGTATAGTAGGGTGCCAATAAATGTATAGGGTGGCGCGTAAGTCACGCAACGCTCCTGAAGAAAAAAAATAACGATCGCGCTGCAACTATCGAGCGTGTTGGTTCCTAAGCGGTTCAGTTGTCGACTATATATCGTTTTTTATTCGAGAATAAAAAATTTGTATCGTAAGACATTGTTTATAGGATTTTTTTTGTGCAAATCGGTTGCGTTACTTATGCGCCACCCTATGAGAAAAAATCGACCTAAGAATTTCAAAAAGTTGTCAAAAAGTTTTCACCACCAAACACTCTATGCAAAATTTCAGCTCAATCGGACTTTTCATGCCAAATGTCTTAACACTAGAACTACCGACAGTTGTTATATATCTATTTCTACCAAACCGGTCATTTTGACCGGTATGATGTTTAGTTGTCAGAACATAAAAATTCGAATAAAAAATTTACAGGGATAAAATATATTTCATTGTAATATTGCAAGTACATTATAAATACATCTATTTGCATAAAATATAGGTTTTTTAATTTGTGTTTTTATTTATATTTTTTATTTTTATACACTCGACAAAAAAGTTAGAGAAACAGAGTGCAAAGTGCAAAGTGATTTTTTGAAATGCTGTAACTTCTTGAAAATTCAACGTAATGAAGATGGGATGCATATAATTTTGAAGCTCAAACTTTCTTGTTTCGGAAAATGTTATGAACATATTTTTATTTGGGTGTATGTAGATGTAGTGGACAAAAATATCAGGAACAAATAAAAAATCGATTTCTTTCTGTTTTTTAAACTTTTTTCAGACTAACGCAATTTTGTTGCTAACCCATTCAATAACAAATGCAATCAACCTTATCGAACAGTTTTCATTTGATTCCTATAACGTTCATGTAGGACCTTGATATACAAAGATAATTTTGTTTGAATGAAAAGTTACTCCTTAATCTTTGATGATAAATAATTCAATAAATATTTATCGCATCGCAAACAGAGAGGTAGTTCTGAAAACTCCAAAAAGTTTTGTATAAAATGAATTAGTTGCTCTGACGAAAAAAATAATTTGAATTTTTTGCATCAATTTTAAAAAGTGCTAAAATTACGTGTTTTACAAAATTTTCTGTAAAATTGCAAATATTGCTGGGAATTTGAATGTTAGCAGATTAATTTGTAGCATAGTGTATCCCCTAAACTCTTGTGAACATTTCATATTGATACGTTCAGCCGTTTTTTCTAGTTGATCGCCGATCAAATTTTGGAGTAAATTAGAGCAAAACTTCATCACACACTATTACAAAGTTCTATACGTACCCTCCAATTGGACGATTCGTAACTTCTGTTTTCATGTATTTGTGGGTATTACGATTGTAAGGAGTGATGATACTCACACATATACTCGTACTTACGTATTTTCACATATACACACACTCTATCCCTCCAATTATTTATATCCTTCCTGCTGTTTATTTATAACCTTCCTAGAGTAGATTCAGCTTTTTGTGCAGATAGTTCCATCAGAAGAAATTATAGCTATATTGACGGTCATTCTCATCCGAAGATGAGGACAGTATCTACATTCTTCTTGGTCTACGTAAATTGGTTCTCTTTACCATTGCTTTTTTAAGAAACAACCTTTTTTTATGATTGATCATCTATATTTCAAATGCTGGCCAAATTTCAAAATCTGATTTCATAAACATCTTGATCGATATCAGATAAGTCTTCTCTTGAATCTGTTACGTCCTCTAAAACTCTAGATATGTTCGGGCGTCTCGGCATTTTTGAGATAAAAATATATATTTAGAATATTGTTATTTTTTCCCCTCAATATAATACAAATATTCCCAACTTACTTGTACTGCAAACTACTATAACTGTAATTTTTTTAAAATCAACCCAATTTTCCACAAAATTGTGAGTAATTCAACTGCACTAATTTCAACATTACCTACTTCTGCCGTATGCAACAACTGTCAATCTATATATATAAAAATGGATTTCTGTCTGTCTGTCTGATTCTTATGGACTCGAAAACTGCTGAACCGATCAACATGAAAATTGGTATGTAGGGGTTTTTGGAGCCGGGGAAGGTATTCGTGATAGTTTGAGACCCCTCCCCCTCTCTAAGGGGGGGGGGCTGCCATACAAATGAAACACAAACTTCTAATTTTACTCGAGAATTAATCAAACAAATGGGACCAAGTTAGGCATATGGAGGTTTCAGGGTGCAATAAATGTTTCTATGGTGGTTAGACACTCCACCCCCCTCTCTAAGGGGGGGCTGCCATACAAATGAAAGACAAATTTCAGTATAATTCGAAAACTAATGAAGCAAATGGAGCCATATTTGTCATGCGAATGTTTTAGGGGACACGGAACGTTTCCATGGTGAATAGGCACTCCTCCTCTTTCTCTGAGGGGGGAGAGGGTACTGTCATACAAATGAAACATACATTTCTGTATAATTCAAAAACTAATCAAGCACACTGAACCAAATTTGACATGTGGAGATTTTTGGGGGGCAAGAAACATTTCTAAAGTGATTCAACACTCCTCTCACCTTTCTGAGGGGGGGGGGGGCATCTGTCATAGAAATGACACACACACACATTTCTATTTTAACGTACAATAAATGTTTCTATGGTGGTTAAACACCCCCCCCCTCCTCTCTAAAGGGGGAGGGGGGGGGCTGCCATACAAATAAAACACAAATTACAGGGGACGTCTTTATTCTATCATATTTTCTGTATAAAACATTCATGCCATGTAACGGAGAACCAAGTTATTTGCAAGCGGTTGAAAAATCTTGAACGAGAATTGTGTCTGAAAAAAATCTGATATTATAATGATGAGTTTTGTTAGAAATACTAGGAATTTGATAGTAAAAGGTAAATTCAACGGGGTTGATAAGAAGATCAATCAATGAACAGTTCTGCGATTGGACCCATGAACTTGCTCATAGTAAGAAAACGTGAAAGTTTGAAGGTATTGATAACAAAAAAAAACAAATGTTGGGCGGGACGAAGTTTGCCGGGTCAGCTAGTGAGAAAATAAAATTGTATAATAATATATTACAAATTTCTAAAAATTTCCCGAATTTTGTGGTTTAGAAGCAGTAACTGCTCCGGAAATTTTGATTGGCTGGCACCGTAGTGGCAGATTGACGTTGTTTCTAAGCAGTTTTGGAATTAGAAACATTAAAAATAACGACCGGTCATTTTGACCGCTCGGTATCAATTGGTCTCCACATATGTATATCAGAAAAATTTGAAGTGAGAGTCCAAAATAATTTATAATATCGTTCAATATATGAATTTAGAAAAAGTCATAACATCATTAAAAAATATAAAAATAAATTTCAATACAAATCAAACAAATCATGTAACTGGTCATTTTGACCGGTTGGTAGTTCTAGTGTTAAACTGCATGAAACGTCAAGATCTACTGTGGTTTCGGTTTTTTTATTGTCAGAAATCGACACTCTAGGACATTATCTTTTTTTCAATATGAGGCAAAACGTATGATTTAGGGTGCCAATGAAAATAGTCATCTCAATTTTTCATATGGAACTTCGGGCGAAATGTTGATTTACACTATGAAATAATCAATGCAAAATATCAACCGGACTTCATTTACTAGTGTCGCAGACGTTAAAATTTGAATTCTAAGTTTTCTATTATGAAATAATCGTTGCTAGACGTTTACCTTAAATACATAGATGTCAATTGTATGTATAAATAAATATACTTAGAACATGTCGTAAGACAGAACACAAATAACGAATTGCTTGTGAATTCGCGTTCGACCAACATTTCCAAATAAGCTATCTATCATGTACATGCTTTTAGTCGATGATGGGATTGATTTCCTCAAACGCTGGAATAAACAGAACATAGACCAAGTGCGTTTGAGTTCCACACTGCAATTGATTTCGGAATCTGTTCACGATTGATAATCATCGAGTCTATCAATAGAACATATCACGTTTGCAAAATGCCTGCCAACAACATAATGGTAAAAAGGTCGCTCTCTGTCGTGTGAATAAGTTAAACGTTCGGACGTTTCAATCGGCAAACACAATTTTCGTCCAATCCAAATATTGATCCCATCCCCCACACAGCTGGAAAACCGGAAATGGACTAACTGCTGGACTACTCACGTGCAATATCGTTGGCTGTTGGATGTGGTGACCGTTCACGAAGGTCGTCCCGTCGGCGTGGAGTGGCGTCACGGTGCAGACGCCGTCGTGCATCGAAATCAAACAGTGCCGGGCCTGGATCGACGGACCGAACAGCTGGAGCGCGTTGGTGTTGGCCGAGCCGACCTCGATCGGCTCGCTGCCCAGTTTGACCCGCCGGCCCCCGTCGCCACTGTGGGTGATTTCAATCAGCATAGGGCCCTCCCGATCGCTGCTCAGATTGCCACCGCCGTTCGAAACACCCAGTGGCTTCTTTTTTCGCCTCCGCGGTTGCGAATCGGCCGGTCGTCGGCGAACGTGGAACATTATGGATCCTGAAATGCAGAAACAAACATTGTGTGAGTAAATCAAGCACTGGAAAATTCGATAATGTTTTAACGGAATTATTGAATGCCAATGAACATTTCGGACGCATTAGCCGAGAACGATTTCCCTGGGAAAGGCATGCAGCTGTGGGCAAAACCACTTTAAATTCTCCGCGTCGATTGAATTGACGCGGACGGAAGGCAAACAAACGGATCAGTGGAAAAATGATTTACGCCCACAGTGTAAACATAAACACACGAGCCCACGCGCAGCTTAACGGGGACTAACCGCAGGAAAAAAAAGATATAATTGTTGACTTCACAGATGGATGCTCCTTGGTTAGCACAAATATCTTGCAATCCGAAACAAACGGATCACTCGCTCAATGGGATGTTTGTCTGAACGAACTTTATTTTGGCTGTTATTATTCAAACGAAAAGCAATCATGTAATATCACTCTATTTATCTCAAAGCACTCCGGAAATTGCCCTGGAACCAAGATCTGATACAAATCATGAGGGGCTATAAACTCAAATATTTATTGCCTATCAAAGTTGTCAACGACATTCAGTGAAAGTCACACTTGGAGTACTCAAGCTGACGAGCATTTCATCATGCGGAGCACCCGAATGGTGATTCAGCCCCGCATCTGTACTCACACTCTCACTGGACGGGAAGAGATTCTATTTTCAGCAGCCACCTCATGTTTCCGGCTTCAACGGTTCTCATCGGCGACGGCCTCCGAAAGTGCAGCGCACGCAGAACTCGTTGACCTAAAAGTTATTGTTATTGGTTTTTGGAATAAACACAGCCGGCTTTAAAATTCAACTTTTGGTCGGTCTGTACATATTTATCGTGTCGCTTCGATCTGGTTATGATGATTTCGAGAATGCCGCCCCGCAATATGTGGTTCCGTATTAGTTTAACGACCGATTGGGTGTCGTTCGGATCATTTGCATCCCGACTCTAACCGCACCCGGGTTCACCGGGTTACCCACCGGTTAATCAATTGGGAACATGTGTTTTAATTAGAATACTGAGAGCACACGTTTGAACAGGGGGCTTTTAGTGGGTGGAAACAAATGCCGAATGGGAACCATGCCTCAGAGTTTCATCGTAAAACTACACTCTGTCCAACTTCTATAAGACCACCCTGATTCTATTTCGTTGCAACACAAACAGTTAGAATTTCAACAAGATACATCCATACATTGTTGAATGCCTAGAATAAAGTATATTTAACGTCCATTTCGTTCAAAAGAGTTGTTTGTTTGTTTATTTATTGTGCTTAAATATGATAATTTTGGCTGTTCTGTTCCTATAAGACCACTTCAGAATTCATAAGTATAATCGATGAAAAAGTCAAAATGATAGGCTGATTTACATGTTAATAATTGGTAACTTTGCCATTTCGACTAAAAACCTTGAAAATTCGTGTTGGAATACTATTTACTAAATTCTGCTGAACGGATTTCTCGGTATTTTTCCATTTTTCCGAAATTTCAACCTTGAGCTCTTCAATCGTGGTGTACCGTTTTCTCTCAGTGTATATTTTGCGTACAAGGATCCCCCTAAGATTTTCAACGGGATTCAAGTCTGGAGAGCGAGCCGGCTAGTCCGAAAAATTAAGTTTTTGGTCCTTAATCCATTGTTTAGTTTACTTGCTGGTATGAATAGTAGCATTGTTTTGCTGGAATGTGATTTTTTGTGACGATATCCACGCAAAATCGGTAGGAGAGCGGATTCCAGAACATGTGTGTAATCCTTGAATGATGAGAAAGCTATCTTGAGCATTGCGGTAGCACAGAAACCCGCCCAAACGATGCACGAGCCTCCACCAAAATTCCTGGTTGAAAAATACTGTTCCTTCTTCCGTAAATCACGCCAGTTGAAACCATGAGGACCATCCAAATTGAACTTTTTTCGTCAGTGAAGATAACCTATACACTGAAGAACTTTTCGCTATGGTATATAGCAAAATGCATTCTTTTTTGAAAAATTCTTTGTCACAACATGCCATGTACCACTGTCGGCCCATGTGAGCTTTGGCAAAACTCAGACTTCTTCCGATGTGAGATGGTGTAAGATGAGGATTTTTAATCATTGAAGCCCTCTTTATGTGAGGATTTTTTACCAAAATTTGACGAATTGTCACCCGAGCAGTTGAGTAGTTGAAATATTGCTTTATTTGCACATGCGATTTTGAGGTATTCGAACCTGTTCTAGCTATTTCTCGCCTATCCCGGTCAGAGAGCTTCGATTTACGTGGAGCTCTTTCTCCTTACCGTATCCTTGAAGATTCGCCAAATAATTGAGCACTACTTGATGGGATCGACCAATCCGACGAGAAATTTATGTGATACCAACATTTTCTTGGTGAAATGCATCGATTTATCTTTCTTCTCTCTCCGTGAGGACTTTTCCCTTCGGCATTTGCAAATTTGCCATTGATTTTGAATTGATCAAAACAACTATAACAACGGAAAATGTAACTGGTCTTATAGAAACTTGACAGTTGAAAATAAGAAAACATCCGTTTACGCTCAGCGCTTGCGCATACACATATGAAAATCATGCAGTGTATGGTAGAGACCAATACCTACACACTAGACTACAAATTGAAGCATTGTTTGTTTACAATGACGCAAAGCAGCAAGACCTGGTTTTATAGAAGTTGGACAGAGTGTACCGTTGATTGACTAGCTTTATGATCAATAGGCTTTTTTTTTTTAACCAAAATATATATTTTATTAAGGCTCATATGGCGTCAGCCTAACGGGGCCGGGAGTTCAATATTTTGACAATGTTTGCTTACAACTATGTTAGTAATATGTAACCAATTACTCGCGGTTGACTCTAGGTTAGTATTACAAGTGTTCTCATAATTGATATGTCGCAGTCTTCGATGCTCTTTACATGTGCCCGACACGGGATACTTCCTATTGGGATGCAGCTGACCATTAATCAGCAACGCCCCCCTAGTCTGTACCCCATATCTAGCGTGGTGCGTCTTTCTCGACTCGAGGAATCCAGGATAGAATGGTCACTAGCCGGCGCAATCATCAGCTCGTGTAGAGTTGTCATGAGCGGTACAATCTTTGGCTCTTGTTGAATGATCAGTGGACTGCACAACCTTCGGCCCGTGCATCTGTAAAGAGTGTGTGTATGTATTGCCGCGACTAAGTAAAAGTTTATCGATCGGATAGGAGGGATATGAAACGGGGACACAACGAAGGAAACATCATTAAACGTTGACATCGGCGTTTCTGAGGAACAGGTATAGATGAAGCAGAAGATCAGGACCACGGCTACCTAAGATATCCCGGACGGGGATATCCGATTGTATGCCTTGTGCTCTCAGTGCTCTAGAGAGCTGAGAGCGAGCAGCATGGAACCGGATACACGACCAGAAAACATGCTCGATGTCGTGGTAGCCATCGCCACAATCACAAAGATTGTTTGCTGCGAGCCCAATGCGATAGAGATGCGCGTTTAGGTTGTAGTGATTGGACATAAGCCGAGATATCACGCGAATGAAATCACGACCTACATTCAATCCCTTGAACCATGCACTCGTCGAGACCTTAGGGATAATCGTGTGTAACCAACGACCGAACTCATCACCACTCCACATGCGCTGCCAACTTACGAGCGTATACTGACGAGGAATGTGGAAAAATTCATTATAAGCAATTTGCCTTTCAAAAGGTGTGCCTTCTAAAGCGCCCACCTTAGCTAGCGAGTCCGCTTTCTCATTCCCCGGAATCGAGCAATGAGAGGGAACCCATGCTAAGGTAATCTTGAATAATTTTTCGACCAAAACACTCAATAGTTGTCTTATTCTTGTTAGGAAATAAGATGAGCGTTTATCAACTTTCATTGGGCGGATTGCCTCTATTGAGATGAGACTGTCTGAAAAAATAAAATAGTGGTCGATGGGCAATGTTTCAATGATCCCTAATGCGTAATATATCGCACCCAGTTCAGCGACATACACGGAACAAGGATCTTTGAGTTTGAAAGAGGCACTGGAATATTCATTGAAGATGCCGAAGCCAGTGGATTCGTTTATGAATGACCCGTCAGTAAAGAACATTTTATCAGATCTAACTTTCCCATATTCTGCCGAAAATATCGGCGGAATAGAATCGGAGCGTAGGTGATCTGGGATTCCATGGATTTTTTGTCGCATGGACAGATCAAAACTGACAAAGGAATTGCAGAAGTATGGGAAGCAAACTTGGTTGGAGATGCCTGGTGAAGGGTGCACGTCGTGTGTAAGGTACTCATGGTATAAAGACATAAAACTTGAATGAGGAGTCAGTTGGAGTAGATTTTCGAAGATATCAATCACCAATGGATTCATGATCTTGCAACTGATGAGAAATCTGTAGGATAATTCTGTGAACCGAAGAGTAAGCGGGGGTACTCCTGCCAAAACTTCGACACTCATCGTATGTGTCGAATGCAAACACCCCATTGCTATACGCAAGCAACGATATTGTATTCTCTCCAGTTTGAGAATATGAATCCTGGCAGCTGATCGGAAGCAAAAACTGCCATATTCTAACACTGATAATATCGTTGTTTTGTACAACTGAATGAGGTCTCCTGGATGGGCACCCCACCATGTTCCGGTAATTGTTTGGAGAAAATTGATTCTTTGCAGGCATTTCTGTTTCAAATACGCAATGTGTCTCCCCCAGGTACACTTAGGATCAAAATATACACCCAGGTATTTGAAAAACATAGAGTGTTGGATCGTTTTGCCGGATAGGTGGAGCTGGAATTGGGCGGGTTCGTGCTTCCTAGAAAAAACGACCATTTCAGTTCTCTCCGTAGAGAATTCGATACCCAGCTTGAGGGCCCACGTGAACAGATTGTTCAGGGTATCTTGCAACGACTTTTGCAGAACGACGGGATTAGTACCCGTGATGGAAATAACTCCATCGTCTGCAAGTTGTCTCAGCGTGCAGTCTCTAGTTAGACAATCATCCATATCATTGACGTAAAAACTGTACAAGAGGGGGCTTAGGCAGGAGCCTTGTGGTAGGCCCATAAAACTGTAACGAGAAGATTTCGAGCTGCCATGAGAGAAAATCATGTGCTTCTCAGACAGTAAATTGTACAGGAAATTGTTAAGAATTGGTGAAAGTCCACGATTATGAAGCTTCTCTGAGAGAATTTCCATGGAAACTGAATCAAATGCCCCTTTGATATCGAGAAAAACGGAAGCCATTTGTTCTTTGCGAGCAAATGCGATTTGGATTTCAGAAGATAGCAGCGCGAGACAATCATTTGTCCCTTTACCTCCGCGGAAGCCAAACTGCGTATTTGACAGCAAATTGTTCGTTTCGATCCACTTGTCCAAACGAAGTAGAATCATTTTCTCTAACAATTTACGAATACAGGATAACATTGCAATCGGCCTATACGAGTTGTGATCGCGAGCCGACTTGTTGGGTTTCCGTATGGCTATCACTCTCACTTGTCTCCAGTCATGCGGGACAATATTCAGCTCCAGAAACTTGTTGAACAAGTTCAGCAAACGCTGTTTTGCCAAGTCGGGAAGATTCTTCAACAAGTTGAATTTAATCTTGTCCGACCCCGGAGCTGAATTGTTACATGAGAGAAGGGCAATTGAGAATTCCACCATCGAAAAATTCTCATAATCGCTTTGAAGTGGAATGTCGCGTACGACGTTTTGTGCAGGAACGGTGTCGGGGCAAACCTTCCTTGCAAAATTAAAAATCCAACGGTCAGAGTATTCCTCACTTTCATTTGTATGGTTCCAGCCACGCATTCTCCTAGCCGTATTCCAAAGAGTGCTCATAGCTGTCTCCCTTGACAAACCATTGACGAACTTCCGCCAATATCCAAGCTTTTTTGCTTTAATCAAACCTTTTGATTTAGCTAGAGCTAGAGCTTGGTACTTTAGAAACCATTCCACTACTCCAGTTTTCCTGAATTTTTTGAAAGCGGATGATTTTTCAAGGTAGACCTTTGAATATTCCTTGTCCCACCAAAATGATGGAGGACGACGTCGGAAAGTGGTAGCAGGAACACGTTTCTTTTGAGCATGAAGTGCGCTTTCGTAAATCAAACTCGATATAAAGTTATACTCTTCGAGTGGAGGAAGTTCATGCATTGAAACAATTGCTTCAGATATTATTTCCGCAAAAGTTCTCCAGTCAATATTCTTCGTGAGGTCATACGAAATATTGACTGACTCACGAGAGCTTGATTCATTAGCGATCGATAAAATTATTGGTAGGTGATCACTACCGTGGGGATCTTGGAATCCAGGGATAACGAAGAAGAGCATAGAGATATGTCTAGCATGCTTGCCCGTGCAGGAGGGTTGGCTATTCTGGTTGCTTCCCCAGTATTCAAAACTGTCAATTTGAAGTTGTCGCACAGATCATAAATCAAAGTGGCACGGTTGATCGTAGAGTGATCCCCATGCTGTTCCATGGGAGTTAAAATCACCTAAGATTACCCGCGGCTCCGGCATTGCCTCGATAGTATCAAAGAACTGATGGCGGCCTACCGTAGTTCTGGGAGGGATATATATCGAAGCAATGCAGAGGTCTTTGCCATTGATTTGTGTCTGGCAAGCAACAACTTCAATGCCTGTCATCGATGGGAGAGTGACTCTATAGAAGGAGTGACATTTTTTAATCCCCAATAGTACGCCACCAAACGAATCATTTCGATCGAGGCGAATAATGTTGAAATCGTGGAAATTCAGCTCGTCGGCTGAAGAAAGCCATGTTTCACAGAGAGAAAACACATCAGAGTTAGAGCTGTGAACTAAAAATTTAAACTGATCTAGTTTAGGAATGACACTTTTAAGTGAAGAGTTCTTGAAGCGACCGACACCATCGATTATCTCTTTTCGAGTCAAACCCTTTTCGTTTATTACACCGTGTATTTCAACGTTGCAACAGGGTACGTATACGCGATACTCGATCGCAAAGAGATCACAGCGCGTTATTTCATTCGCTTGGGTTCTGCTGGAGACGACAACTCGTAATTTGTCTGGCCCCATCCGAGTAATCTCGGTAACTTCGGAAAATTTCTGTGTCAACTCTTTTGAGATGCGAATGACGTTAAGAGGTTTGGATTTTCGTCTAAAGTATACGATAAATGGGCCTTTGGCGCTATCAGGGTATTCTTTTAGACGAAAATCCTGCTTCTCGTCTTTTTCCTCATCTTCAGAGCTTTCTATCTCGTAAACAGAATTTTCCTCCTCATCTTCTGTTTCATCCTCCTGCTCTTCAGGAGGAGGTTCATTACCTGATATATTCTTTGGCGTGGATGGGGGATCTTCCCCGCCCTCTGCCATATTAATAAAAACGAAGAAGTAGACAACTGTTCGATATGAACAGAATATAATAATTTGGAAAATATAAATTAGTAAAAGAAATTATATTTCTATATTAGTTTTTGTTGAAAATTTTATTTATTTCAATTTTTGTTATTATGTGTAATTTGAAAATGAAAAAAGTTCCAATAATAGTTCAACGGTGATGTATCAAAATGCCAACGCTTGCCGATTTGGTAAACACAAAGTTTAAACAATGGTGTAAATCGTGCACAGAAGCTATACAGAATGATGGAAGAAGAAAGAGGAAAATAAACTTCTACTTGCCGCCGCTGTGTAGCGTGTGTGATGATGTGTCTTGCTGCCGGATTGCCTCGATAGCGCACCACTTTTTATGAGCTTTACTTCGCTCGCAGCGCACCAGTTGAAAAAATACACACTAGAAACGGATGTTAAAAAAACTCCTGTATCGGATCAAATATAGGTTCGACCGATCTGCTTGCGAGTTGTCGAATGGGCTTTTGTTCATATCCGAAATATTCATGATAAAGCTGGTATTTCATAACGCTAGAACCTGATGGACAATAATCATTCCTTCACAAAATTAACATAAATTTCGATTGCAACAAGTTTGTAACTCGTCTAACTTCCATAGTTTTCAATCAGTTCAAACAATTTGCTTTTGACCATGTTACGGAATGTTGAAATTTGAATCTTATTTCATTCAGGGGAAGCTGCTCGTTCGAGTTCTTCAACACTCCAATATTGCTTGTTCGCTGCGTATACTCTTCGTACGATCGCTCCCCATAAGTTCTCGATTGAGTTGTGAAAGGACTGGTCAATTCAGAATTTGAAGATCCTGGTATCCCCAACCGGCTTACATGAACTGATCCTGGTATCTTGTTGGAATACCCGATCATCAAAGCGGTTCTGGAGCAAAAACGGCAGTAAATGATTCTAAAGTACTTCGTTGTACTCCTGACTGACATCTCGCCATCGTGGACCTCGTGGACCCCCTGGTATCCTTGGAGTCATCCATTAGTGGTGTAATTACTTTTTTACATCAGATATCGAGTATTCGTTTCACTTTATATGGACGCGGGCAACGAAGTGCATGTCGAGGTAGATCAGTAGTGAAATGAGTGAAGAGGCAGATTTGTATTCATACTAAAAATGAATTGATGCAAAAATAACTGATGAACGAGTTATTTTTGGCAGCGAATGCGTTTATTGTGACTCAATAACAAGAGAGAGGAAGACGGGTATGGAAATGTACTTGCTCGAAACGAAGCGACTGAGAGGAAAGTTAGTTATCATGTTTCGTTTCAGAAAATGTTGGACATTGCTCAGAAGAGTCGAACGTGTGTTATGGATGAACTTTTGGTGCGATTTTGTGTTACGATGGAATGATACAAAACGTCGCTTTTCATACCGTTCGGTGGAGAGTGCTTGTGTAAGTCAATACCAGACAAAAACCAATGCGGGCTGAAAGAATGATCTTGGAATACCCCTGTACTTTATGGGGTTCGGACACTGAAGTTCTTTCGGATGGACACTTTGCGGCCGCGTACAGAGCATATTCGATTTTCGAGATCTAGTTTAGTTAGTTGTTGAGAGTTCGCGTTTGCTTCCATCGCAGTGATTCCTGATTCTTACCCCTTATCCCTTACATGATATCTCTGGGGAATCACGCTCTAGATGGGATTCCTCCAGCCTCGAGTACCACACTAACATTACTATTACATTGACTTTTTTAAGTTAGAGTCAGCGAAACTTGCATAATAAGAATGGTTTGTTGTTCAAGCTCTCATTTAGTGTGTTCTTTGTTCAATTTCGCTATTCAAAGTCAATCTAATGCTCATTTTTTCCGGAAATTAGTCTAAACTGTTTTCCGGTAAGGGCGATACTTTGATTGCACGTTTTTGCTTATAAATAGATATAATTCAAAAAGGGCTCCTACTCCATACTACTCCTACTAATATGTCTTAGCCTGTTCTCAGGAAACTATCTGAATTTTCATGAACAAATTTCAATTTATGTCCTTTCCTTAAAAAACATTTTAAAAGAACAAAACCCTCTTCTGAAAACGATTTACCAGGAATGACTGAATTTATGTTCCATGAAAGACAACACACCTGGCCATGAATCGTTCACACATCCGAAACGGGCACATTTAATAAAAAAATCCACCAATCTGTACCATTGTACGGTCCAACTGAACAGTGGGAAAAAGGGCATTCTCTTAGGCTGAAAAGGCAATGAAGGGTAGTTTATCGTATGTATCGGAAAGATAAACATGTACACGATTAAATCCACCTCTGTTACAAATGAAACTGCTGAGGAGCCTGAATCAATTAAACTGGTAGGAATGAAAAAGGAAACAGTTTTTCTAACACCTTAAAGTGTATGTCCAAAATGAAACTAAAGATTGTTTAGTGTGAAACACATTAGTGTTTGTTGTGTTTGGAATAATATTAATACTTCATTTTAATACATTATGTTTTGACATGTATACGTAGTTAATCACCAAACCGTTTGTGTTTGTGTTCATACAAACACACATTTGAACAGGGTGATTCTTGATCTTACAGGGTGAATATTTTGGAGGTTCAAACTATTGTTCCGGACAGCTCACGCGTGATTTGTTTCAAGCATTCATGTATAAGTTGCGGTTTGGGACTTTCTATCTTTATGCAATACGTTTTACGACGATTGATGATTAAATTTTGTTTCGATGATTGCACTTTCTAAAGCATCTGAATAATTAGATTGAATGTCCCTTGCAACAGAATAATTCTAATAGTTTGATTGATTCTCGCATGTAACAAAATAATGGTAAAATTTTATATTTCGTCATTAGACTGGCCCATTCCATGTTTCCGTGGTTAGACTGTGGTTTTTCAAAAACTAGAGATTTTTTATGAAGTTTTGCAGAAAAATAAAAAAAAACTCTCGAAATACGAAAACAATTCTGGTTATTCAGTGCAATAGCCGGCAATAGTCGGCAAACAAAAAAACAAATTAAAAAAAAAGGCGATGTGATCGAATCCGTTTCGGAGATACAATTTTTCAAAAATAAATTTCGTTAATCGTTTGTGGTTCGACTTGATGGAGTCGAATGGTAAACGTCTATGCATCTATGGAAATTATGATCCATGCACTTGCCTGCCGTTCTACGCTTAGTTGTCCCATGTTCCAAAATCAGCAACTGAGAAAAACGCAATCAAAGTTTTCTCGCATATTTGTCTACCAAAAGCTTTAAGCATTTCAATTTAGCAATACACCGAGTTTTTATAAGCACTATACTATTGTTTAATGAAATGTGATCAGATCCCCTCACTGAATCAATCAAGCTTGATTACGGGTTTAAAAATTCATGGTGGGACTGTTATGCCTAGAATATCAACATGGGACAATTGAACTTGTTTTTGTTTTTTTTATATACTGTGAACAAACAATTTTTTTTGTGTTTTTCCGAAAGATTATGCATAAACACAACGTTTTATGAAGAAAAGTGAAAATCGTCCATGGGACAACCATGCGTAGAACGGCAGTTGAGGTGTATACGAGGGCTTAGCCTCATCGCCCGATTGTGTCAGTATCGCAAGAGATATTACTTATCATGTGAAAATTCTCGTAAACGGCTACTGTTGAAATTTCAGCCGAATCGGACCCGTAGTTTTGTTTTGACCGTTTGTGGAAGCGACCGTGTCCGCGGATTTAAAAAAAAAATGTAAAAAATGCTGTCGCCATGGTCAAATTGATCGAATGGCACTACGAACTGCTGCCCCACCCACCGTATTCTCCAGATTTGGTCCCGTGTGACTTTTTTTCCTGTTTCCAAACTTGAAAAAGTCACCCCACGGGCAGAAATTTGAGTCGAATGAGGAGGTCATCGCCGCCACGAAGGCCTACTTTGCAGACCTCGAGAAAACGTATTTTTCAGATGGATTAAAGAAGTTGTAGCATCGCTGTAGCATCGAAATAAGAGGAGACAGGAAATAATCTGTCTAATGACGAAATAGAAGAAAAACCGAGTCTAATTCTATTCGATAAGGAACGATCCTAACAAAATATTTTTCGATATACAGGTAACATATATTTTTATGTCCCACTGTAAAAATATATTTTACAAATGTATGGGTTACGATTTAAATATTTATTTTTCAACAAATTGAGTTAGTCAATTTGTGAGATGAATGACTCATACATATATATCATAGAACGATTAGAGAAACTATTGGGACTGTTGGATTTCATTACAAGGCATTGCGGAGTTTACGAATGTAGGTGCAGGGCTTTTATTTGTTGGCATTGATTGCTGTCCAGTCATTTTGGAAATACGACTTCTTTTACAATTCTCTCATCCGTATGCTCACTCACCCAAACTACACCCACTGGGATTCAGATTCCATTTTCGACCAAACCTCAGCAAGCATAAAATAAACGAAATGCGATATACAGCATGAAAGTTGACCCCGTCGCTTCTATGGAATGTTGATAACACGGACACCCCCCATCCGGTTCGAAATGCTCTTTTTTAACCCTGCATCCCACACGATGGGTTCGAATGCCCGCATAAAATAAAAAAAACAAACGAAACGTCCGCACTGTTACGTCCAACTTGTTGACCTCTTCTTCCAGAGGCACAAAATTGCTGAGCACACTCTGAATGGCATCGTAACGAGAATTGTGGCAATTTGTACGAAACAGAGACTGAGTATGGTCGTGTCTACGAATAACATTTTTCAAGTGGAAAAAAACATGGGCGAAAAAAAGTTACAGAAAAAAAAAAGGAAAACCAAAAGGAAACTCAATAGAGGGGAACATGGAGGAATTCAACCGTACAGAAGCATCTATCTGAGGAGACGATTGAACCACGCGCAGCAACCAATCCGCTCGCGAAAAACAGCTGCGACATGAGCAGCATTAAACAGAGGGGTGGTAGTATTACCAACCGAATTACATCCCATGACAGCGATGAAAGAAAACTCTTCTATCTACTTGCGCCTTTCATGGGAATTTCAAAAAAAGCTGCCGAATGCTAAGCAACCTTAAACGTAACATTTCTGTGCCTCTTCGACTGTTCTCAATTCAATTTAATAATTATTCAATCCATTTCGCCCGTCTTTTCACCATCCTTTCAGCAGCATGTAAAAGCAATCTCAATCGATTTTCCGTCGCATCCGCGATTCGTCAGCGCGTCGAAACCATCGCGCGCTTTCCTAAATGGATCTTTTGAAATCCTCTCTTCCGCTCATCTCCGGACGGTGACACTGCTGCACGCGGCAGATGAGCCAATTCCGAGGTTTGATTAACGAGATAAGACCCGTGCACTATATGCCTACCTGCCCGCCCCATCTTTGCGCCTTCAATGAAGTGGAGTGAAAGCTGGAGTGTACATAATCTATTTGTAGTAATGGCATTAATCAACGTGACACTGGCGGGTTCTTGATGAAGTTAGTGTGGTATTGTTAGCTGGAGTTGACAGGCTCTGGTGAAATCTGAATAAGAAAAGTGAGGAATACAGAGCTTCTAAATTGTTTCCAGTGGGGAATTCCAACCTTCCTTCCAAAAATCGTAGCAAAATAATTATTTGTAATGTTTTGGATTTCGCGAAAGTTTTTGTATTTTTTGGACTATACAAAAACGCAACCACACTAGACAAATTACTTTCAATAAAAAATAAACTTTTGTGCCAAAAAGACACCATACAGGTTCTTTTTTCATTTTTCTAACTGAAAAATTTTGATCTATTATACTAGATTTTGGCGTATGGCGTTTAATGGAAATAATTGTGTATTGTGTGTTGTTTTCCAAAAATGAAGAATAAAGTTCTTTTATGCATATTATATATTTTTATTACATCAAAATAAAAGAGCTAAATCTAAATAAAAAAGTTGGGTCAAAATGACTGGTATAAGAGAATTTATTTAAATCCCTTCTTCACCTTATTTTTTGACGTGAAAATACGTCTAATCGAAATATTAGGGGGTGGAGGCGATCTGGCGTAGTGGTAACATCCATGCCTCTCACGCTGAATTTCAATTCTCACTCCCGACATTCTTCCAAAAATGGAAATAAAAGTGACGAACCAAGATGAGTTGAAAATCACTATAATACAGATTAAAAAAAAATATTAGGGGGGTAAAATGAGAACCTAAACACAGAACATGCAGGAAAAAATTAAAGATTTCGAATGCTTATCACTTGAGCATTTTTGAATAGATCGGAAAAATATTTGCATCAATTGATAGGAAATATTTCTACGCATC
Organism: Toxorhynchites rutilus septentrionalis; assembly: GCF_029784135.1. Classification (NCBI taxonomy): domain Eukaryota; kingdom Metazoa; phylum Arthropoda; class Insecta; order Diptera; family Culicidae; genus Toxorhynchites; species Toxorhynchites rutilus. The sequence goes on along the minus strand of NC_073744.1, from coordinate 56,193,449 downwards.
TATCACAATTAATAAAATGTTATTTTTCCTGAGATAAGCAATAGAATAACTGTATGTCAAGCGCTATCTAAACGCCCTATCAGCCCCGTTTTGATTGGCCCGATTTGTGCCATACATGTAATGTAATGTCACCAAATTCTTCGCCAAATTCTTTACTTACACAGCAAATACGTAATTCAACTGAATTCGAAAATTGTTTCATTCAATCAATAATTTAATCAATATTAACAAATGATCACTAAGCCAACGTTAGTCCCACGTCTACCTTGCGGTTACATCATAAATATAACCCACCCATTTTTCCTGCAACGATAGCGACTTAACGATTTAAGATATGTAACGATAGCGAGCTCTTTTGTAATCTATCCCTCGGGTAGGAGAGTATCTTGTTTGTGTCGTCAGTGACGATTCGTCGCGGTGTCCGATTTTCTAGCCCGTGATACGGAAATACCTCGCGGTCTGCACAAAAGTATGCGAAATCATTTTCTCCTGGCTCGGGTTGTAAATCGCACGCCGCTTGTATGTATCATCAGTACCTCAGTCTTCTTTCTGTGATTTTTTTTTGTTAATAGAGACTTTCGATCTTTCGGTTTATTCATCTCCGAATCATCAGTTACCATTTCGTCGAGCTGCTTCATTTAGTGGTCCGCATTAGAGAAACACATTGCGATCTGGACAAATGTATGCGGGTACGAAAGCGCCCGCAGCTCGCTTGTATCATATATGTTCCGAATGGAATGTAGGAAATTTTCATTCAAAAACATCAAAACAATTTTTATAAGAAACACTAAATATTTACACTGAAAAAAATATTTTAAAAACTTAAATTGATTACTTTTTCAGGAGTATCCATTCAAGTATGTCATATACTTTAGAAGCAATAAGAGATAGAAAGTTGACCTCTTTGAAAAAAGTTCCCATTTTCATACTAACTTAAACTTTGCCCAATTAAAAAAATATGTTTTTGAGAAAAAATAATTTTAATTAAAAAAAAATTTTAAAGTGCATTTTTTTTATTTGATATTTTCCAATTAAAAATTTGAACAATTTTCTAGTTTAATCCTATGACTAAAGTTTTGTGGATCTTATAGATTTTGAGTTAGAAATTCTTGTAAACAATTAAGAAAAAAAACTTAAACCCTTCTCAAAAAGGCCTAAAATATTCTATTGAGATTTCAAGTATACAAAGTTACTTAAATGGCCATGCTTTTACACCATCAAAGTTTCACTGCAATCTGAAATGGTGCTGCCAACTGATAAGACAAGTTTGCATGGAATTCGTCTATAGCACCAAATGTATTATTATTATTATGTGAACGGGAAAAATGACAATAGGTTCGAGGTCTTGCAGAAGTATAAAGCAAATTCAATGAAAACAGATCTAGGGGAGATAAATTAGATCTGATATTGCCGAAGCTGCGTATATTTGTTCCTTTTCGAAACAAATTAGACGCGTTTTTTATTTTGCCTTAGACGATAAATGATTCAGAATTAGGGTAGCCTGAAAGTTTGGCCCTTTTGCCAATACGCTCAATTTGGAATTTTTTTGACTTTTGAATCACTCAGCCGATCTGTGATAGCATAAATTTAAATTCGAGGTATTATAGTACACTTTTCAGAAAAAAATTATATGGCACCTCAAATACCTAATGTTAAAAAATGTTCGTTTTTGACGTATGAAAACGTCTTTAATTTCTGTAAAATGGTGTAATTTCAATACTCCGGAAACGAGAGTGTTACGATTGGGGTGCAAGATTTTGAGCGTTAATATCTCTTTGCCGAATGGTTGAAATGATATGATAATCACTTCATTCGGACGATAAAGGATCAACGAGTGATGTCTGAACTTTTTGACTCAAAAACTTGTTTTAACCCTTTGCGGTCGTATTAAATTTGGGGCATGGGTGTCGTACTGGTCAGAATTATTTTTCCTTGAAAAAGCAGTAATACATGCAATATTATGAAAAATAAACTTTTTTAATTTTTTTTTTGTGAACTATATATACAGGGTAACTTCGATATAACGTACCTTTTACTTTCAAAATTGTACGTTGTATCGAATTATACGTTATATCGAAGCATAATAAAGAACTCACAAACGTAGCCTATAATACATTATTGCGTTGCTGTTTCAGTAAAGTTGATGAATAAATTCAATTAAAAGATGTTTCCCTTCGTACTGTTGATTAAAACTTGATTTATTTAGAATCTGGAATTACAAAACCAGCTGTATTTCGGGATTGATGAAAGCTACAAAACATGTTTCAGCATCACAATACAAATAATTCATTATTCTTTCAGAAAAAAAAAATATTCGAAAAATTTTTCCTTTACACATTGGAAATGTGTACGTTATATCGAGTGACGTTTTATCGAGGGTACGTTATATCGAAGTTTCCCTGTATGTATTAACTTAATAATGTGTTCTGATGTGATGGTTTTATATAAAAAAAAATTTTATAATACGTCTTCGTGTGAAATCTTCCGAAACAATCTCCAAGAGTAAATCATATGAAGTACATAATTTTATTTTTATTATCCGTTGAATATGAGAAACTTTTGCTGTTGATGCAATAAATGTGTAATTAATGCCAGCAATGTTTATCCGAAAAGATCAGCACTTTTCACTTTTAACAAAGATTTTTTACATGAGATTTTTCAGATGACATAAGACAGTTATCCAAACAATTATTCTGCTCTTTAAAAACATATACTTCAACATAATTAATTTGAACCAGTAGTCACTCAAATAATGATTTCTGTGTATCCGAATTGATCAGAACTTTCCACTTTACGTAAACAACGGTTTTGTCCCTTGGGACACTCATGCGATAATTCAAATAACATGAGACATTTATGCAAACAGTAGTTCTGATACTTATGAGCTATCTTTTCCATCACACCAAAGTGTTACAATGACTAAATTCAGCTGTTATGATTTTTGTCCCACATTTCTATGCATTCAACGCACTGTGCGTTGTCTTGTGTGGGTGACTACTTTGTTATCTATTACCCATAGGACACCGTATTGATTCGTGAACAGGTTCAGGAAATGTATAAACTAATACTTGGTTGAGTAAAATATAAAATTAGCATGGTTTCTTGTTGTGGTTGCTGAGAGCAGACAAACGACCACAAAGAGTTAATATCTCAAAAATTGTTTTGGAAGTAAACTGTTAAAATCAGAACAATGTCACTTATTGACAAGCCGGGGACACTTGTACTCGTAAGCATTTCCACATGGTGATATGTTTCTCTAACACGGACTATGAAATGAAGCAGCCTTACGAAATTTGAATTGACAACAGATGCAAGCAGTGGATTCTTTTATTTGCAGAGATCGAAATGCTCGTCTGATTGAGAGAATCATCCATTTTCACCTACAGCGAAAACTAATTGAGAATATTAGAGGCGAGAGAAAGTTATACCGTTTTGTCTCATATTCCGAACACTCAAGCTTTGATGGCCATTAAACAGTGTCTCATTACTCAAAATGGTACTCTTTCGGGAAATTATATTGATTTTTGGATACAACAGAGCCTTCTTTTTCATTTGACTATAATAATATTTATTTACAAAGACATTCATGGTGAAAAACTAAAAATATGCTTAATCACTTTTGTCTCAAATTCCGAACACCATTTCTGTCACTGACTCATATTCCGAACACTTTTGACTCAAATTCCGAACAGCAAAAATGCATTTTTTTCAATCATAACTTTTAAACTACTGGACCGAATCATATGATCGATATATCTAATGAAAGTCAATTAGCTTGTTTTTTGGAAAAATGTTATGCTCGCAAAAAAATGGATTTTGCTTTTGGAATTACTTATTGTATTTGTTTCTTATAATTCACGTGGTTTCGGGACCAAGGACGCTATATCGGTATCGATACCTGTAAATTATGTTAAAATGAAGTCTATAACCCAAAGAATGTCAGGGTTTTGAATGTTAAATTATTTATAACATTAAAGTTCAGTGAATTTACATTTGAAAATGAAGTGTTCAGAATTTGAATCATGCGTAGAAACTTGATTCATATTCCGAAAACTACTTCAATATTAATTTTAATGAAGATTTCTGCATAAAATATCATTTTTTTCACCAATCTATTGTAGATTCTTGCTTAGATGATTACCATTTCTAGCAAGTAACATGAAAACAGCAAACAAAAATGTTGAAAAAACTACGAAAACTGAAAAATTAATAATTGTTTTTTTACAGAATTTGTTACGCAAACATTTTATCATTAGTTTTGACTGTCATTTTCTTGCAAATGCTTAATATTATAAATTATAGGCTATATCGATACCTGTAAATGATGTTAAAATGAAGTCTATAACCAAAAAAATGTAATATGAAAGTGGAACGCGTCTCCTGAGAATCTTTCAAACGATGGCGAAAAATTGCGTTTACGACAAAACCTAGGCTACTGTAGCTAGTCAAGCACACAATCGAGAAAAGTGAATGGGAAAAGTTGAATATATAGTGTAACATATATCGCAATAAGAATTTGCGTAATATTTATTTGAAATCCCTTAATAATCGGTACATGTCTCATTTTCAATTTCGTAGAGTGACCTTTATAAAAATTAAAGACGTAGTCTTACTACTACTATTTTGAAAAATAAAAATTATCATTTATTTTTTTCCATATCACGTTGGCATCACTGTTAGAGATATGCAGGCAGCCCTTTTTTGTGCGGGGAAAGGGACCGTATAAAAAAAGTTTCCCCGTTCACCGTTCGATTTCTTTTTGTTTTTCTGCTTTACGATGGGACAGTTTGCCTTTTCGGTTGCGCGTGGCTGTGTTGTGCTTTAAGTTGCATGTCGAAACTATTAGAAATCATGTCATGCGCAACATAATGTATTTGATGAAGGGATGGGAATGATTTGAGAAGTAAATAATTTAGACGCTAATATGTTTTGTTCGCACTGAAATGCATATAAAACATCGAAAAGAAACTAAATGGACGATAACTTCGTCAAACATGCTTCTTTTCATATACCCAAAAAAATCGCACAAAAAAAAAAACGCGCGTGAACAAGAAATCGTACCAAAAAAGGTTTGCTTGTATAAATTTTAGCATTATTGCTGCCTATTAGCCGTTCATTTTACGTTATGTTTTGGGTTCCGACGAATAATTGCGATATTGATCTTTATAGTAGTGAATCTCGTCGCTTGCTTCTTTACAAATTCCAAGCCATGAACCACGGGGATACCATCGCATCTGCCATCATGTGACTTTTTTTCAATTCGGTGAATTCCAAAAAAGCCGCTTTGAGAGTGTGGAGACAATTAAGCTGGAAGCTATTTGTCTTTTTTTATGAACTTTTCCAATGCCGGTGCAACAATTGCTCACACTTTCCTGACTGACGATTTCCCTCCGGGAGAAAGGTGAAGCGGTTGAATTCAAGATGAGATATTCGACCGAATCGCACTTTGAGCTCGCAGGCAATCAATGATTCAATGAATGATTCAATCAAATACTTTTCGGGAGCTCCTTCAGCGTCGCCGATATATACATCGTAAATAGATCAACCTACCAAGAATTAATGAAGAAAGGAGGAAGCATCATCCTAATAAACCGCCCCATTTTGGGTCATCAGAATCAGCAGGCGGTACGCAGCGGTGGCCATTATTATACCATTCAGATGAGATTACACGATATTATTGGTGCTATTTTTATAAACACCGGCTTGTGATGAACGATCGCTGGTTTTATTCAATGGCAAATGAAAATCCTCTGGAAAGCAAATCCAAAAGTTAATCCCTCGGGAATAAGCATCGAAAACAACATAAAATTCCCACAAATAAAAAGCATCCTATAAAGCATGACAAAGGAGATTATATTGGAATCGATATTAATGCCTAGCACCTAGCCGCCATCGATGGACGAGTAGGGGATGGATCAACGATTTGTTTTCCATAATTGTATAGCTAACACCGCGGTTAGTCGGTCCAACCCGAGACGATGCAGCTGGAGGAGGAAGGTATGGGCAACGCAAACGAACGAAAACTACTAAATCATCATAACGGAGCTAATGAGAAATCGATTTGGCTATCATGGGGAATGGAGAAAGAAAAACAGACGAGAGTGGTGTCGAGAATGTCCTGACTGTTATGTAATTCATTTTAAAGAAAATTAATACCACAAAAAATTCACTCATAGCACTCATATTCACAATACAGGAAACTTACTGCGACAGATGAGATATATGCTGATGCGGAATTGAGCCAAACGGGATAACCACTTGGCTGCGAGCGAATACAATTATCTCCCAACACAAGCACCATTATCACTGTAAACGATACATCCTCCCGGCTATCTAATTTTTTTTGCCTCAAATTTGGTGGGCGTAAAAGAATTCGGTACCGATAACGCGCGGCCAGAAGCCGATAGTAAACAGAGAACCAAACCCAGCAGCAGCCACCAGGGAACGCAATAGTTACCAATCCGTCCACCCAGGGAAGTAATCCGATATCAACTGCTACTGCTCTGTTTAACCCGGCGGTGTGGCGGCAAACATCCAAACGTCCATCGAGCGCCTTCCGAACGCCGAGAGTCACTCTTTCGAGTGCTTGTTGCCCCGCAATACGTCTCGCGATGCAACAACGACCGGCGGCATGCCACACAACAGAAGAGCGCCCCTCACACTACTGGGGGGGGCTAGCATATACACACACATAGTCGTCGCATGGTTTTCCTTTTCCTCCTTCTCCGCCTGTCGTCTGTTGTCATTCGGGGATGACGCTTCCGAGCACAAATTCTAGTTTTCCATACTGACATAATAATATATACGCATACACACACACACAGATAATGATGGTTGGCGTCTATTTTGGAACCACATTAGTCCAGATGGTGGAAGCTAATGTTTTCCGACGGCCTCCAAATTGTTTGCTTCAATTATTCACTTTAATGAGTTTGTAGTCGATTTTTGTTTGTCTCTGAGTAAAAGTAATCCTTTTCGATGAATTATTTAGAAAGGTCAGCTTTTTGTGTGGAACGACGGCGTATGAGCGCTTCTTTCACATGACTGTTAAGTTTAAGGCAATATTGAACATCACAAAATAATAATCAAATGCATATAAACAATACAACACAGAAAGACAAAACAGACAAAATATATAAGAGATTAGGAGGTTGCAGGAAACAGAAAAAAAATAGAAATAAAAAAAAATAAAAATAAAATGAGAATGATTAAGAAGGTTATTAAAAACAAAACAAGAGCGGGAGGGGGTCTTCGTAGCCACTTGGTTACGCGTTCGCTTACCAAGCGATCGATCGTGAGTTCAAACTCAGGGCCCTCAATTGACCATCTTTGTGTTGTTATAGAATAACTACGTCCACGCAACCATCATCAGCGATGGAAATCGATCCACGGTCGAAATGAGATCGATTCATCCATACAATGCTCTGCTCTGCAAGACACATCGGGCTACTGTTCTATAAATAACTCAACAATGATCAATATCAACTGTCTTCGCTGTCCGGTCTGCTGAACAATGGAAGAACAGAAAGAATACCCTTACGCCTAAATGGCTACTACTGTGTGATTTACAATAATGTAATGGAACAGAATACTTAACGCCTAAAATGGCTACTACTAACTACTGTGTAATTTACAATTTATAGAAACATAAACATATGTACATGTACACGATTAAAACCCGGCTCTGTTACAGCTAAAATGCTAATGAGCCTAATAAATAAATGAGATAAAAAAAAAACAAGAGCGACTGTGAGAGAGAGTGAGCAAACGACGTTCTCCGGCCGAGTAATAGAAGACCGGAGGAAGAACGTAAAAGAAACCCGGAAAAAAAGAAAGAGAAGATCAGATAAAGAAAACTAAAAAAAAATCCGAAAAGAGATAGCAAGAGAAGTGAAGTCGGAAAGGAGATCAAGAGAAAACAGAAGAAAACGAGCAAGAGAAAATCGGAGAAAGAGAGCTATGTTTGCATAGGAAAACTCAAGTTTGTTGTTTATTGGCCTCAAAGCATCATGCACATTTCTAATGAAATAATCTGTTCAGTCAATGGGTATTATCGGTAAAAAGAGGGCCTAAGAGATATAGCGAATAAAAAAAAAGTTCCATCTGGAAAATGCTTACGCCCATTTATGCGGACAATCAATCGCTTCAATGAATATTTGTTTGCATAGCTTGACATGAGTGCCACATGGCTATGTATGTAGTATTAACATTTACATTTCCGATAATAGTCAAAACATCTCCGTCGCTACTTTCAGTGGTTGTCGAATAAAAACAAGTAATTTTGGAAGAAATTCCATTTCTGGAATTATCTGGAAGAATCTGTTAATACAGAATAGTAACTATATAAGCGACGTTTCAATGGTCTCTTGTATTCATCTATTAGAGAACACTAAGTAATAGGCCACTATCATGGGACTCATGTTTGGACTCTACAGAGGAATTTGATTCAAATGTAGATGCAGCTGATAGCACAAAATACCGGTAATTGTTATTTTTAGAACAATTTATGCCAGATGTATGGAACTACGTCAGTTATGCGTTCAAACTGTGATTCGAAAACAGTTTTCCAAAATTGCTCAAATGTTTTCGAACAAAAAATGTTGAGCATGCGTATTACGTTGTGTATAATGCGTAGCAACCAATAAGTCGGTTTTGTTCACTTTGTCGTTTACGTCACCTATACAAACTTTTTTTTTCCTTTTATTTATTTAAGGTTCATTAGCATTTTAGATGCAACAGAGCCGAATTTTAATCGTGTACATGTCACATGGTTATCATATCTATAATTAGCACATTACAAAGTTGTCATTCGCCAGTATTCCTTCTGTACCATTACATATGGTACATTCACACAGTAGCCATTTAGGCGTAAGAGTATTCTTTCTGTTCTTCCATTATCCAGTTGGACCACCGGACAGCGGAGACAGTTGATTGATCATTGTTGAGTTATTTATAGAACAGCAGCCCGATGTGTCTTGCAGAGCAGAGCAGTTGTATGGATGAATAGATCTTATTTCGACCGTGGATTGATCTCCATCGCTGATGATTGTTGCGTGGACGTAGCTATTCTGTAACAACACAAAGATGGTCCCTGAGTTTTGAACTCACGATCGATCGCTTACTAAGCGAACGCGCAACCAATGTGGCTACGGAGACCCCCTATACAAACTTGGGCAGCATAGGAAATTGCGGAAAAAACCGGAAATAGAGCAAGTGAGCGGAGAAGGAGAGCAAGAGAAAGGCGGAGGAAAAGAAGATCGGCGAAAAACAATAGAAGAAGACTAGAGAAGGAAAGCAAGCGAAAACCGTAGAAAATGAGCAAACGGCGAAACAGACCAGAAGAATATCGGAGTAGGAGAGCGGAAAAAAAACTGAAAGAAGGGAAAAAGAGGGCAGAAGAAGACCAGAGAAAGAAAGGAAAACGATGGAAAAAACGGGACAGAATAAAATGGTATAAAGAGAGCAAAACATAGAGAATGAGATCAATTCATAGAAATTTAGTGGGAAAAATAATAGCATAATCACTTCGAAGGAAGACATATATGAGTAACATAATTAATATTGAGATCATGAATATTGAGGCTTTCATGATCTGACAAATAGAAGTATACCCTTTCAAACCTTTAAATCAGCAGCCCCAGTTAAATTACTTAATTGCATTTTTTACGTTACCAAACAACATGCTCGATATACTGATATTCTGGACCACAATTATATAAATTTTTAGTAGTAGACCTAAACGATAAAAACGTGAATTGAGCACAAATCGATTGGACAATAACCTGAACATCAATCTAATAAAATCTCTATCACCGTTTAACCTATTAAGCCAGGCTCTTGTCAAATATTTGGGGAGAATAGAGTAAAACCGTCCGAGTAGATCATCCCTCCATTGATTCTTCCAACTGATGAATGCCTATTATCGACAAACCCAGAATAATTCATAATACGCATCGACTCATATTGTGAGCTAACGCCCGTATGTAGGCAACAAGATTGCTCATTGGGTTGTGAAGAAAACGCGTGGCTAGTAAAATCGAAATAACATACCTATTTTAATCGTCAAACTGTTCACTTTTTTACTATGTTCACTGTTCATGTTTTTTGTAAAAAAATGGAGGATAAATTCACTGTATAATGATATACAACACAACATATATTTTATTGACGACTTTGCGTAATATGCGTTTGAAATCCATTAATAAATCGTGACATGCCTCATTTTGTAAAAGAACAATAAAAGAACAATAAATTATCTGTATTTTGATACTAGAGCTTGTATTGTAACTTTAACCAACCCCGAAATACAACTGTTTTGTGATTCCGGATTCTAAATGAATCAAATTTCAATCAACAGAACGAAGGGGAACATTATGAGAAAAGTTGGCTTCGTCTTCTTATTGATTTTATTCATCAACCTCACTCAAACAGCAACACAATAAAGTAATATAAGCTACGTTTCAGAGTTCTTTATTATGCTTCGATACAACGTACAATTTGATACAACCTACAATTTTGAAAGTAAAATGTACGTTATATCGAAGTTACCCTGTATTAGAAATTAGTTTTGACGTAGGACTGCGTCTTCGATTTCTATATAAGGGGGATACTTCGTAATTGAAAATGAGGCATGTCACGATTCAAAACAAACACAAATCGACAAAATGCCAGATGCAAACTGAATAATCTACACGATCATCCGTGGAAGTTCTTCATCATTCGAAAGAGTATCATATATGGTTTATAATAAGGTTTATAATAAGTATTTTTTTCTTCAATTCATTCGCCTCTTGCCTTGAAAAAGGCCAATCTCAAAAACCTAACCTTAACTTTCATCTTTAGGACATGAGAAAGACAATTACGACACCCTGTTGAAGAATGCTTTGGAGAGCAAGAGAGAGAGACATTGAGAAAGAGAAAAAAAAAGAAAGAGAGAAAAAAAAAGAAAAAACGAAAGGAATAAAAAAAGAAAGAGAGAAAGTGAGAGAGAGAAAAAGAGAGAAAGAAAGAGAAAAGGAGAAAGAGAGAGAAAAGGAAAAAGAGAGAGAGAGAAGGAGAAAGAGAGAGAAAAGGAAAAAGAGAGACAGAAGGAGTAAGAGAGAAAAAAAGAAAAAGAGAGGGAGAAAGAGAGAGGAGGGGAAAGAGGGAGAGAGAAGGATAACGATAGATAGTGGGATAGTGAGAGAGAGCTGATTTGACATAGGACTACGTCTTTGATTTCTATATAAGGGGGACACTTCGAAATTGAAAATGAGGCATGGCACGATTCAAAACAAAAACAAATCGACGAAATGCCAGATGCAAACTGAATAATCTACACGATCAACAATTTGCTGTCAAATACGCAGTTTGGCTTCCGCCGAGGTAAAGGGACGAACGATTGTCTCGCGCTACTATCTTCTGAAATCCAAATCGCATTTGCTCGCAAAGAACAAATGGCTTCCGTTATTCCTTGATTCCATGGAAATTCTCTCAGAGAAGCTTCATAATCGTGGACTTTCACCAATTCTTAACAATTTCCTGTACAATTTACTGTCTGAGAAGCACATGATTTTCACTCATGGCAGCTCGAAATCTTCTCGTTACAGTTTTATGGGCCTACCACAAGGCTCCTGCCTAAGCCTCCTCTTGTACAGTTTTTACGTCAATGATATAGATGATTGTCTAACTAGAGATTGTACGTTGAGACAACTTGCAGACGATGGAGTTATTTCCATCACGGGCACTAATCCCGCCGTTCTGCAAAAATCCTTGCAAGATACCCTGAACAACCTGTTCACGTGGGCTCTCAAGTTGGGTATCGAATTCTCTACGGAGAAAACCGAAATGGTCGTTTTTCTAGGAAGCACGAACCCGCCCAATTCCAGCTTCACCTATCCGGCAAAACGATCAAGCACTCGATGTTTTTCAAATACCTTGGAGTATATTTTGACTCTAAATGTACCTGGGGAATACACATTGCATATTTGAAACAGAAATGCCAGCAAAGAATCAATTTTCTCCAAACAATAACCGGAACATGGTGGGGTGCCCATCCAGGAGACCTCATTCAGTTATACAAAACAACAATATTATCAGTGTTAGAATATGGCAGTTTTTGCTTCCGATCAGCTGCCAGGATTCATATTCTCAAGCTGGAGAGAATACAATATCGTTGCTTGCGTATAGCAATGGGGTGTTTGCATTCGACACATACGATGAGTCTCGAAGTTTTGGCAGGAGTACCCCCGCTTACTCTTCGGTTCACAGAATTATCCTACAGATTTCTCATCAGTTGCAAGATCATGAATCCATTGGTGATTGATAACTTCGAAAATCTACTCCAGCTGACTCCTCAGTCAAGTTTTATGTCTTTATACCATGAGTACCTTACCCACGACGTGCACCCTTCACCAGGCATCTCCTACCAAGTTTTCTTCCCATACTTTTGCAGTTCCTCTGTCATTTTTGATCTGTCCATGCGACAAAAAATCCATGGAATCCCAGATCATCTACGCTCAGATTCTATTCCGCCGATATTTTCGTCAGAATATGGGGGTAAAGTTAGATCTGATAAAATGTTCATTACTGACGGTTCATTCATAAACGGGTCCACTGGCTTCGGCATCTTCAATGAAAATTCCAGTGCCTCTTTCAAACTCAAACATCCTTGTTCCGTGTATGTCGCTGAAATGGGTGCGATATACTATGCTCTAGGGATCATTGAAACACTGCCCATCGACCATTATTTTATTTTTTCAGACAGTCTCAGCTCAATAGAGGCAATCCGCCCAATGAAAGTTGATAAACGCTCATCTTATTTCCTAACAAGAATCAGACAACTATTGAGTGTTTTGGTCGAAAAATTATTAAAATAAGATTACCTTAGCATGGGTTCCCTCTCATTGCTCGATTCCGGGGAATGAGAAGGCGGACTCGCTAGCTATGGTGGGTGCTTCAGAAGGCACACTTTTTGAAAGGCAAATCGCCATATGAGCCTTGATAAAAATATATATTTTGGAAAAAAACCGTGGAAGTTCTTCATCTGTTTATTAGAAAGAATATCATATATGGTTGATAAGAAGTGATTTTTTTTTCAATTTATTCGCCTCTTGCCTTGAAAAGGCCAATTCCAAAAACCAAACCTTAATTTTCATCTCTAGGACTTGAGAAAGGCAATTACGACACCCTTTTGAAGAATGCTTTGGAGAGCAAGAGAGAGAGACATTGAGAAAGAGAAAAAAAAGAAAGAGAGAGAGAAAAAGAGAAAAAAAAGAAAGAGAGAGAGAAAAAGAGAAAAAAAACAAAAAAAGAAAGAATGAAAGAGAGAGAGAGAGAGAGAGAGAGAGAGAGAAAGAGAGGGAAAGAAAAAGATAGAGAGAAAGATAGAGAGAGAAAGAAATAGAAGAGGAGAAAGAGAGAGAAAAGGAAAGAGAGAGAAGGAGAAAGGGAGAAAGAGAGAGAAGGAAAAAGATAGACAGTGAGATAGTCAAATAGTGAGAGAGAGAAAAAGAAATAGAGAGCATCTAGCCTTGCAAAAAGGCCAATTTAGAATAGCTATCCCAAACTTTCCCCCTTAACACGTTTCCCCCTTAACACGTTGATCCCTTGGGTCGACGTTGAGCTTTTTGGTAGGAAAGTACTGACTGACTGGGACTGACAGTTACAAAGTAAGAAAATAAAAATATCTATGGTTTGTTTTCGGATGTTTCACAAAATGTGACTACTTTCTAGTCGAATTTCTGACTATTTTGACATTGTACAAGCGCTCTTGATGCGGGCTAAATGGATGCGCAGCAAGAAAGATTCGGGGCTCAACGTTTTAAGATACGACCTCCGCTGGTTGCTAGCCTGATGAGTGCCGACAGTTTATCCCTCTGAGCGGCACGAGTAATCGGTACACCAGCGTTATTTCTAAAACAACTCTCTGGCTTTCACACATGGGATTGGCTGATCGCTGTCTAGAGTGAAACAGAACAATGATACCACTGAACGAACAATTTATATCTCTTATTCGATGTAACGCGACATCCAACAGAGGAACCATACCATGCATGCACCGAATTACATGCAATAATGATATTTCCTATTATTTTGTGTATTTGGAATTAAATCCATCCAATAATCGGATAGATATTAACGTTCAAAATCTAAACAGGGCGGACTCGATTATATACAGTTTTCGATTTTTTTTTCACTGTATAAAATCGAATCAAAGAAAATTTTTTTTTTTGAATTTGTATTACTTGCATAAATTTTTCATTTTGTGAGTATAAGAGACGAATTTTAGTTTCGGTTAAAGTCAGAAAACATCTTTCTCACAAAAAAAAATCTATCCAGAATCCCTCAGGTGGCGATAGAAGATCATATTTGATGAAAAAATCCTTCTACGCATATGGTCGAATTTCAACAATGATAGAGAACTTATTTGTTGTTCCGGAATCTATTTGCCTTAAACTGGCTCTACTTCAAAAAGCTACGAAGGACGATTTTTTCATTTGAAAGATGGAAATTTAGTACAGGATATAGTTATAAAACATCTGAATTAGTGGAATTGGAAGTGAAAAACTTAAAAGATAGTGGTTTTGAAGGTGTTATTTTTTATTTTAACACAAAAACCCATAATGAACTTTATTGTATCTAACAACCAAATTAAAGCACTCTAATCGTTCTACAATTTGTTCTTTGACACCCAAATCTATCTTTCTCCATTTCGATGCAATATTGTTATAAACAATTCCTGGTGAGAATTCAATCAAAATCTTCAAAAATCATTATTTTTACTCCATTGTACTCATAATAGCCAATTAATTTCCGCTTCAACAAAGAAATATTTTATTTTGCCTTGAAATAAGTATTATTTGAATTACAATTTATTTTTTAAACTGTGTGTAATGGAGTCCAAAATTGTATATAATTGTGGCATATGTAATCTAGTATGTATATAATCGAGTCCGACCTGTACCACCCGAAACGTTGAAATGTACCTCCATATTGAATGGTTCAATGTGGTATTACCTCCAAAGAAATAAAAAAATCATTATACAAATCTCAGAGTTTACTCACAGAATCAGTTTTCGACTTTTTTTTTATTTCACATTCATGACATACATTTAGAGTTTAAACTCAATTCTGATAACATTCAGATTTTAAATTCTAGATTGTTATTCAAAAACACGTTTCAGATTCGGATTCCCAATTTGTAGATTATAAACACGATTTCTAGAATCATGTTTTCGGAATTCGAATATATGCCAAATCTAATGTCAAATTTAAATACAGGCAACAAATTTATATTCCATATTTCTGACTAAAATCAAAGATTCGTTTTTCTTGATAAATTTACCAGAATCCAGATATTTTATATCAGTTACAAGAACTCAAATAACAAATAAAGATTGTAGGTTTAACAATGAATCAGGATTTTAAATCCTTTGTAGTGTGATTTGAGATTCCTAATTCTAACTACTATCAATATACTAAACTTGTTTTAATATTCCAGATTCTTCAGATCAACAGTCACCAGATTTAGATTTCAGATTCAGATCAGAGTACGGGTGCCTCGAAGTAGTAATCGAATCGTTTTGGAAAAAAAGTCAATCAGACTGATCCGACTATTATGTGAATTGCTCCATGATATTTGTTAAATGATCGGCAAGAAATTCGTTCATAAAGGTAATCTATATGAAGGTTATCGCTATCGTTAGATATCCAGTTTCACATACACAAATCCTTTGAGGACTTCGACGTTTTTCTTCATTTGATCCAGGATAAGTTGGAACTTTATTGTCTGGTTTTCATGTTCAACTTGTCTCATGTTAAATGTCTCATCACCAGTTATAGTGCAACAACAATTCTGCGTGAATATTTCTTATAATACGATATCAAAAAAAAAAAACACGAGCCCATTCTGCAACCATTTTTCTCATTCAGTTGAAAATAAGCAATCAGTAGGAGAAATCTACAAGAGCAAACAAAGGACACGAGAAGCGAGAACGAAACACATCGGGCGGCCACGACGGCGTGTCTACGCGAACACGAGAGGTCCTGGTGTGTTCATAGTGAACGTATATCTATCTCTATGATTGTACGTCATTTGGACACGATGAGTTCATTTCGATCTACAATAGTTGCATACATAAGAATGTTTGGTTTCACACTGCGACCCAAGAGTCGAACGAATCCAAAAGTATTCAACCGTTTCCAAAGATCTAGGACTCGATCGAAAGATGAACACAATGGAGCTTAATCAGTTAGAATTTTGGAGAAATTCTGTCCAGGGAAAATTGATGATCTCTCCGTAGGCGATGCTCGAAGCGAATCGAGTGTTTTATGGTGTTCCCTGAATTGGGGGTTGAGCTCTAAAGAATTAAATGCAGTAAAGTATGTGTACAGCTCACACCCTTCAGAAGGAAAAAAGAACAGTAAGGGTTCCCCGAACGAGCAACGCTCGCTTCTGAGATGCGATTTTTGCTTACGAAAACAGAAAATTAATAATGTAGGTGACTTGAGATTCCGTCAGCTTTTTTTTCGTTTTCTTACAAGACACGTCATAACCAAGCCCGAAAAATGCTCGACACAGCAGTAAATTAGCTACAGCGCAATATTTCCACGTGTCACATAAGCGTACGTGTTATATGTGTAGATATTCGTGTGGGCCGCTGCTGGGTATTCTGTAGTATCATCATCAAATGAAGCATGCATGAGGTGCCTTTGTTGTTAGCGATAATTGGATAGCGGCGTTGAAAGCAAAATATGAATATATGAATTATATGTGTGTGTATGTATGTTTGTAACATTTGGCTTTCCTATGTTTTTCCAGTTTCATTATAATGCACAATTAATTAGATTCGTCAGAGTACATTGCCATGTTTTATTGTCATGTTTTTCAACGAATGCGAGAGTCAATAAATTGATAAAATTAAAAAAAAAAAACAGAATGCATTCAGGGCATCACGCACAAACTGAACGTCACAAACTAACACCATCTCTCCATGGAGTGCCCTTTAGCATCGATGGTTTTCATCAGCATTAGCATCGATTGTTTTCTACAGTAGCCTAATTAAATGTGATGGCACAATAGATTTTTTTCCAACTTCAGTTTTCATATACACTGGGAATTGAAATGACATGGAAACCGTCTGAAACACCAATCGGGAATACAGATTTTGAACCAGGATTCTTATTCATCTGGTTTGACAACACAGCTAATAAAATTGGGTGCATTCTGAGAACTTTCCAATTCTCTATACTTGCGGTATGCAATTGTCGTCAGTAAATGAGTAACTATTCGGTAAAATTACTACCAAGGCAACGGCCAGTGCACACAACAAGTATATAGCATTGAAATGTTTTTCGAATGCACCGAATTTAATTAGTTGTGTTGTCAAACCAGATGAACAAAATTCCAGAAAATTTCTTTATTTTCTATTTCCCATGGGTATTTCCAGGAGCTTGCATACCCACATCCTTTGAATTCCAAATATTGAATTGAATTGCACAAGGTGCAAGGTTGCACATTTCAAATTTTCTAAAAGCGTGTGCTATTTTGAAAAAGTCCTGCGTTTGAAATATGTATGAAGAGCTTCAGTTTGAGCTTGGATAGACTGTACACTTCGAAGTTGCTCTCCGCGATTGGCTTGAGCCAATGAAATTACACAAATAACACACTGAATGATGCTTGGGAGTAGCAAATCGTTCTCGTTGTGCAAGTTTCGGTGATTCGAGCTTTAAATAGTCAATAACGACACTGGCCACGTCCTTATAATCCCCACAGCAAGGGAAGGAATGTTAGTATGACATTCGCCACCCGAAGGCCAGAAGGGTCGCCTCTATAGCGTGATTCCCTAGCGATCATCATGGAAGGGATGATTGTTAGGGGGGAGAGGTTAGAATCAGGATTCACTGAGGTAAGCGATGTGATTTTTTAAACGCGAACTATCGATCACTGGCTAAATATTTTGTTATTTGTCGTTAGAATCTCAATTCAATCGTGATGGCGAAAAGTTATCTTTGGGAAACTTGAAAAGGTAACCGAGATAATTCTTGTGGAACCAATATACGGTTGATATAATTTGTCAATCATCGCGCGTACTCTGTATTGAACTCTAATTAGCATAGCGGAGAGTTATGTTTCACAAACCTGAGAAGATAACTGAGAGAACTACACGGATATTAAATCTCAATCTAGAGTGTGGAATTAAGAACCAAGAATGCTTTTTTTCTACAAATTTCTATACAGAAAATCTACAAAGTTTTCGTTGTACAATTATCTCATTTATTTTTCCGAAGTCTGACAGTGAAATTCAGCGAACAAAATTTTGAATGAGGATACTATTCATCAACTCGTATCAGAATCATATTTAGTTTTATACAATATATAAAACTATTGAATAAAAAACATCGTTTATTTGCGGAAATATAAAATAATAAATATTCAACAACCGATACATATGTTCGTTAGAATAGCATCAAACATCTTTGTGCTGGCAACCTGGGCGGGAATAAAACATCTACAAATCGGCTAAACATGATACAAGAACTACACACAAAAGAAGTCTCTAGCTGGGACACTAACAATAAGAACATCTATCGTCAGAAAATTCAATTGATGGAGAAAATAATATAGAGAGGAAAAGACAACAATATAGCTCTTCATAGTGTTGCGTCAGCTCTCTCTTTCTGCTGTCCGACACTCGCTCGGTGAACTGCACAGCATAAACACACACAAACACTCTCGAAGCAAATAACATTGTTGCTGACGCTTCCATACTAATGAAACACAATTTCCTGCATAACTCGAACACTAATCAAAACAATGGAACCAAATTTAGCATGTGGAGGTTTTAGGGAACACAAAATGTTTCTGTGGTGGTTCGACACTCCTTCCTCCTCTAAAAAGGAAGGGAGGGAGGTTGCATAACTCGAGAATTAATCAAGCAAACTGAACCAAATTGTGTATGAAAGGTTTTAGGGAGCAATAACGATTTTTATGGTGGTTCAACAGCATTCCAGTCAAACATGACTGTCGGGGATCATAAATTGGGTTGAATAATTTGGACGGCAACTCTCCTATTTCCTGCTGCATACACCGTTTGGTTCTTCCAACATAGATATAGATGACACTCAGTACATAGCACTTTTCTCCATAAATATATTACACAGCTCAAGTTCTTCATATAACATTTCACAACATATACAATTTATTTACAATTCATTGTCTCGTAAAACTACACATATAAAACATAAACCGGCTAGGCAAAAACTCTGGGAAGCTCAGCGGATTTGGGATACTTAGGTCCAACTAACTACAATGATAGCTGCTCGTTTCAAAACATGTTTGCCTCGCTCTTCGTCGACGGGGATGACGTCATCTCTCTTCTCTTCGTTGGAATTAAATTTTTATAGCGATCTCTTGTTTACACTCTACGAAACAACGATGCGAAAAGGAAAGCAACTATCTCCTGTACAGGGTTGCCTCTAAATGTTATTTCCAGACATTCTCACCCACCCAGAAATAGCGGCGATTTCTGAAAAATAGAATATCCTCTTCGACCATATGGGAACGGGAATGGGACGGATTGGTAACTGGTTATGGTTCCTAAATTGGGTTGTTCCTAATCAATTCTTCCTGTTGATTCTGGCAAAAAACAAACTTTTTCGACCGGCCTACGTAACGAACCTGCTGCCGTTTTCAAGGTCACAACTCGCACTATCCCATCCTTTCCCGGATGTACCTCTTCGATCCTTCCCATCTTCCAACGCATTGGAGGCATATTATCATCCTTTATTATGACAAGTTTGCCAACTTGAACAGGTATCGGTGGTTTCCAGCGTTTTGAGCGTCCTTGAAGTTGGCACAAATACTCTCTCTGCCATCTTTTCCAAAAATTCTGCAAATTTTGTTGAATGAGCTGCCATTGACGCAGCCGATTGGTTCGAATCTCTAGCAAATTTGGTTCTGGCAATTCTTGTAATGACGAGCCGATCAGAAAATGCGCAGGAGTTAGTGGCTGCAAATCGGATGGGTCGTTTGAAAGGGGAGTAATAGGTCTGGAATTCAGACAAGCTTCCACCTGGGCTAGCAAAGTTGTCATGTCTTCTATAGAAACGGGGTTTTCTCCAATTACCCTCAATAAATGATATTTTGCTGATCGAACTGCTGCCTCCCAAAGTCCTCCAAAGTGCGGAGCGCTTGGTGGATTGAAGTGCCACTGAACACCTTCATCTGCGGTCATTTTAGCTACCTTGTCGTTGTGTTGTTTGTTCTGCAGTAAACGTATGAACTCTTGGAGTTTGTTCCTAGCTCCGACAAAATTCGTGCCGTTATCAGAATATAAATCGGTGCATTTTCCTCTGCGCGCCATGAATCTGCGTAAGGCTTGTATAAAGCGATCCGTTGATAAGTCACTCACAAGCTCCAAATGTACAGCCTTGGTGCACAAACAGACAAACAGTGAAACATAAGCCTTAACCGCGGTGCGTCGGGGGCCGGGGCGGATATAAACTGGTCCAAAATAGTCAATTCCTGTTTTAGAAAATGGTCTGGATATCGTAACTCGTGGAGTTGGTAAATCACCCATAAACTGCTGAGCAAGTGATGGTTTGGATCGGAAGCATCTAATACACTGGTGCACAATCTGTTTAGCAACACTCCGTCCGCCTAGAGGCCAGAAACGAAGTCTAACGGCAGCCAGCAGAAGTTGTGGCCCTGCGTGAAGTAGACGTTCATGGTGATGTTTGAATAACATCCGCGTAAACCGATGCCGGGATGGTAATACCATAGGATGCTTATAATCATACGACTCCGAAGAATTACTCAGCCGTCCGCCAACTCTTAATAGCTGATCCTTAGAGATATATGGATTGAACCACCGGAGAGGTGACCTTCGCGGAACCACATCTCCCTTGAGCAACGCCTTCCATTCTTCATCAAAAACTTCTTTCTGGACGCATCGTACTAGTACTTGTTCAGCTCGGTTCAACTCAGCCGTCGTAATGAACCCTGTTTGCTTATCATGCGATTTAGCTAAATATTCCATTAAGCGCAACCAAATAACCGTACATCGCAATAAATCTGAATACGAAGTAAATTTCTCGAAATACCATTCGTTGAATTCGATGATGGGTGAACTCGTTGCAGGGATAGATACGACCTTACTCCTACGTTCCTCATCCACTTCTTCACGCCGGGTGTTATCCGACAAAAAAGGCCATTCAATTGATGACACTGATAACCAACGAGGACCATACCACCAAATTTCGTTCTCTTGAATGTCCTTTGGGAAAATTCCTCTCGATATAATATCTGCCGGGTTTTGACTTCCTGACACATGTCTCCATTCACACCCTTCTGTAATTCTCTGAATCTTGGCTACCCTGTTGGCAACAAAAGTTGTCCATGTAGTTGGAACTGCTCGAATCCAGAGCACCACACACGTTGAATCAGTCCAAAAGTAGGTTGGCACGTTCAATCGAGTTGCTTGTACGGCCTTCTCGTATAATTGAGCGGTTAATAGGGCTCCACACAGCTCCAATCGAGGTATAGACTGGCATTTTAGAGGAGCAACCTTTGACCTTGACATCAGCAATCGCACATTTATCTTCCCTTCCGAATTCTCGCTACGGACATATATGCACCCCCCATACGCTCTTTCTGAAGCATCTGAGAAACAATGAAGTTGAACGGAAACTGCTTCTGAAATAATAACGCATCGTTCTATCCTTATGTGGTTCAAACAGGGAAGCTGATCATGAAATTTGTGCCAGCTCTCACCCACCGTTGCGGGAAGTGACTGATCCCAATCAAATCGTTGATTATCACTGCAGCGCAGCGTCCATATTTGCTGCATGAAAACCTTGGCTGTTGTTATGACGGCTCCAATCAGTCCTAATGGATCAAACAACATAGCGATGATTGATAAAACTTGTCGTTTAGTGATAGGTTTGGTTCTATCCAGTGGAGAAATATTAAACGATACCATAAATTCATCGGTTTTAGGTAACCAATTCAATCCTAAGGTCTTCACCATCGCCTCATGGTTCAGATTGATTCCAATAGAGTCCCGTATTGCCAGATTCTCCTCAGGAATCCCGTTTAGAATTTCCGGACAATTTGAAGCCCATTTCCGAAGTCTAAATCCTCCTCTGTCTAACATGTCGTTCAATTGGATTCGAAGCTGCAACGCCTCTTCCTTGGAATTTGTACCAGTTATGATGTCGTCCATGTACGTATCTTCCTCCACGACCTTGGCTGCGAGCGGAAAATTGATCCCTTCATCCATAGCCAGTTGTTTGAGCGTTCGAGTTGCTAGGAACGGGGCCGGTTTGGTACCGTAGGTGACTGTGTTCAGTTGATAGGTATTAATCTCATGACTCGGTGATGGGCGCCAAAGGATGGATTGGTAGTGCCGGTCCTCTGGGCGAATTTGAATTTGTCGGAACATCTTTTCAACATCAGTAGCTAACATAAATTGCTTGGTCCTACAACGAAGAATTATCGAGCGTAGATCCTCTTGAATAACGGGCCCCACCAACAACACGTCATTTAAAGCTACTCCAGAGGATGTTTTACAGGACGCGTCGAAAACCACTCGAACCTTGGTAGTAGTACTGGCTTCCTTTACTACTGGATGGTGCGGTAGGTAGCATCGTTCGGTTGAATCGTGAGTAGATTCGATTCCGGTTATGTTTTGCATATGACCGAGTTGAAGGTATTCCTCCATGAAATGCACGTATTGCTCTCTTAAACCGGTATCCTTTGCAAGTCTCCTTTCCGTTCCCAACAGGCGCCGCATTGCGATATCCTTGGATTTGCCTAATTTATGTACGGCTTCTACCTTAATTGGTAACGCTAAAGTGTAACGACCGTTTGCTTCTCGATGTACGGATTGTATAAATTGGGATTCACATCGAGTTTCCTCGGGAGAATAGCAGTTGACTAAGTCAATTTCCTCACATGACCAAAATTTGGCAATCAAATCTTCTAACCTCTCGGATGCGGACACGTTACAGTTGATCTTCGTTGATTGATCCATGGTTGATTGGCCACCACACACAATCCATCCGAAAACGGAATCCTTCAGGAAGGGCAATTGGTCTCCAAGAGAAATCTTCCTCCCAGTTTCGAAGAACTCGAAGAACAACTCGATCCCAAGAACCAGGTCTACTCCTTGAGATATGCAGAATGAAGGGTCCGCTAGTTCTACTCCATCTGGGATTTTCCAACAGTTTGTATTTATGGTGCTAGTTGGTAAATTTGCTGTCACCTTCGATAGTACCAGAAACTTCATACTTCGTGAAAATTTGGCTACCCGTGAGCGTACCACAGCGGTTATTCTTTGATGGACCCTTGTCGATGCCTGTCCAATTCCAATGATGGAGAAATCCACCTTCTCTCGAGACACCTTCAGACGCTGACTCAACCGTTCAGTAATAAAATTACTCTCCGATCCTGAATCTAGAAGAGCACGAGCGTGAAAACGATTACCACAGTCATCCTCAACGATGACAACAGCGGTTGCAAGTAGGACTTGAGACGTGCACAGCTGAGCTGAACCAGACACTTGGAGGTTGGTAGCGGACTTGCTGGATATGGGAGTTGGAGAATCCTTGGACGTTGATGCGACGGAAGACGGTATAACCTTTGGACTACCTGGCCGCTCTGTTTTGAAACATACTAACGTATGGTGACGCTCCTTACAGTTCCGACAAGAAAAATTGGAATAACACTTCTTCGCCTGGTGTCCCCGACGAAAACAGTTTCTGCATAAATTGTGTTTTCGCAATAACGAATCCCTATCAGCAACAGACAAGCCTTGGAAAACATCACATTGGTATAACAGGTGGTCTGACGAACATGCAATGCATCTACCCTTAGTTGCTTGAAAACTACCAAAGCTAGTCCTAACTACCGCTGATTTTGACTTTTGTGGACCCAACTGTTGATTTACATTCCTGTCTACAGTCAGTGGTGGCAGAGATTGCAGAACTCGTATTCGCCGTTGGAGAAAATCTGTTAGTTCCTTCAACGAATCCTGCTCCAACGCTGACGAAAACTCCTCCCAGGCTCTGCGAGTAACCGGATCTAGACGCGAGGTTAAGATATGGATGAGGAGAAGATCCTTGTAATCGTTCGGCTTCACTATCTGATCTAAAGTGGAAACAGTTCTCTCGAATCCTTCCAGGAGACTATGGAGATCAATCAACGACTCTCTCGAAAGCGCAGGCAAATTGAATAGTGACTGTATCTGGCGTTTTCTCAGTTGTTTGCTATCATTGTAACGAGTCATCAATAACTCCCAAGCTACCTGATAGTTGGCCTTTGTTATTGGTAAGGGATCAATCAGGGTTTTCGGTTCACCTTGGAGACATCCTTTCAAATAATGAAACTTTTCCACCTCCGGTAAATCCTCCTTCCAATGGATAAGTGAGGTGAAAAGGTCACGGAAACTCAACCACTCATCGATATCTCCGCTGAAGGTCTGCAGTTGAATCTGGGGTAGACGAACATGTTCAGTAGTAGCCATCATCGTAGTATCGCCTCTGTTGGATTGATTTAGTTGTTCGTTTTCCATCCTTTTCTTCAGTTTTTCCATTAGGAAAGATTTAGCTTGGAAGTACCGATCACTGAATTCCAGTCTGTCCTTTTCGTACGCGTCATCATCTCCTTCGAAATCGTCGTGGGATACAATTTCGATCAGAATACTTCGGAAATCCTTCCATAAATCGTCGATATTCTGCAGACGCACTTCCACTTGTGAAGCTGTAGCATCCTCTTTGAACTCCTGTACATAACGCCAAATGTCATCGAATGTTGATTGGATGTCCTTCAACTTCGCAATTAACATCTTAATGGATGGTGTCTTCTTGGAGGAGGTTGCGGTGGGAGGCATGATTATCCTTGTCACAGTGAACCGGAACAGTAAAAAAAATTATGGTGTAGATTTCGGTAACGTTCCTTGCTTCGGTGGACATATACTGTCCTCACTGACCTGACAAACTATTTTATTTCGCTCCAATTTGACCTTGCGATGTTCGCTCAGAATAAAACGTCGGCTTAAACAATTCCAGAATCACTCGTATGGGAATATGAGTCGCGTGGAGGACAAACATATATATATGTAGTATTCAATAATAACCTTCGGCTGGGCATATACTGTGGTAGCTCACCTGGAGAAACCTACAGCATCATCCTAAGCATAAAACGTAATAGGCCGCAACAATGTAACATGCATATGTTCCAGTGAAATTGATGTTCTTAGTCTCAAAACCCAGGGTATACAGGGATGTTGGCAAATAATCGAAGAGGATGATTTTGTTTTAATTTGTGTATTTTCTGATGCTTCGGTAGACATATACTTATCACTAACCTGGGAAAAGTATGCATGCGCCTCCTCTTCGTCCTTCAATGATTATTTCCAACAGTAATCCATCTACAGAATCCACCTCCTTCAGTAGGAAACGTTATGTTGCGTGACGTCACGAGCTGCCGAAGCAAAATCCTTGCTGGTCCAGTGTATCGTCCGTCGTTCAATTTGAAAAATCAGTCAGCATAAATCCACTTGCAGCATGAACAATGGTTGCCAATACTCCGAACAAATAGCAATTGTTTACGAAGATGGTTTTGTTAGCAGCTAATTCGATCCAATGAATACCCTTTTCATTCCTGGTATGGCGCTCGCCGACATCGAGAATTACTCCAAATATATCACAATCCGGTTCGAAGGACCAAATGTCGGGGATCATAAATTGGGTTGAATAATTTGGACGGCAACTCTCCTATTTCCTGCTGCATACACCGTTTGGTTCTTCCAACATAGATATAGATGACACTCAGTACATAGCACTTTTCTCCATAAATATATTACACAGCTCAAGTTCTTCATATAACATTTCACAACATATACAATTTATTTACAATTCATTGTCTCGTAAAACTACACATATAAAACATAAACCGGCTAGGCAAAAACTCTGGGAAGCTCAGCGGATTTGGGATACTTAGGTCCAACTAACTACAATGATAGCTGCTCGTTTCAAAACATGTTTGCCTCGCTCTTCGTCGACGGGGATGACGTCATCTCTCTTCTCTTCGTTGGAATTAAATTTTTATAGCGATCTCTTGTTTACACTCTACGAAACAACGATGCGAAAAGGAAAGCAACTATCTCCTGTACAGGGTTGCCTCTAAATGTTATTTCCAGACAATGACTATTGAAATTTTTCGTGAAACTCTGAAGGGAAATGGAAGAATTCAGAAAATTCAATTCGCATATATTCCACGATTACATAGTGACAAGCGGTGTTAGTGCATTTGATGTTTGCGCTAACGAAGTTAATCTTCGTTCGAAAGTGGAAATGGATTTCAATGTGATAAAACGCACTCCTATATCTTCTTCTATCTATATAAATAAAAATGGATCGCCGAAAGTGTTGATAAGAGCACAATTCGAGGAAGGAGTTGTACGTTTTTGGGCTTTCTTTATTTTATCATATTTCTGTATCAAACATTTATTCCATGTAACGGGGAACATGTTATTTGCAAGTGATTGAAAAATCTTGAACGAAAGTTGTGTGTCTGGAAATAATCTTATAACATCAGGACGAGTTTTGGTAGAAGTAATGGGAATTTTATAGTGAAAGGTAATTTTAAACGGTAGATTAGAAGATCAATCAATGAACAGTTTTGTGATTGGAGCCATGAATGTGCGCTTAGTAAAGCGTCGTGCACAAATTACGTAACGCTAAAAATCCGGATTTTGGACCCCCTCCCCCCTACGTAACGCAATTTCCTATCTCTAATACACAGAAAGTAACGCAACCTCGACCCCAACCCCCCTCTCCCCCTTATCGCTTTACGTAATTTGAGCACGACGCCTAAGAAAACGTGAATGTTTGAAGGTATTGATAACAAAAAAAAAATTTTAGGCGGGACGAAGTTTGCCGGGTCAGCTAGTATCACTTAATAATTTTCGTTTGATTGCCTATTCACAAGAGCACATTGGAATATAGTTTCTAGATATAAACTACTCTTTCGGAATGTCCAAGACGCTACATTTTCCCTAAGAGTTCAAAAACTCCGAGAAAGGAGAAAAAAATTACGGAGCGACCGAAAACACGTCCGCACTCGACTAATAGATCTTCCTCTCTTAGTAAGTACGCTGTCGCTGGCGTATAAATAGTGCACCACTTCTAAGGAAAATTTTAACTTCCCGTTTGGCGGTCATCGAAGCGACATCGTTGCCGGCGAGCGTCGAGCGAGAATGAATTCATTCTGCTCATCTTATGTCATTTTCGTTTTCCTTCGAGCTGTGGGCGCGAGCAAATATTTCACTAGCTGTGGATTTGGCAATGCAATCAACACATCGAGCCGAGCCATGGCAAAGCATGCGTAGTAACGTTTTTCGCCACATATGTAGGGAAAAATCAAGATGGGCCGTCATCGCCAGCTCACAAGGAAAATTAGTGCTCTGCTGGGATACTATATGTGATATAGACCAGGATTCCAGTCGCAAAGCTGTCTCCACCAATGTTGGAACTCTATGCAATACTACTGTAACTGCACCTCACCAAGCTATCGACTCTTCAAGGTTAGAAATACAAAATCTACTTGAAAATTCGAATTTCTCTATTCAAAAATGGGTGGATTATATCTATGATATAGCCGTAAAGTCGACGTGGGACTTCCGTTGTCTTAGTAAGCAGTTCAATTTAATAAAACAATTTTCGAATTAAAAAAAAATCAACATATTAGCTTTGTAAGTGAAAAGTTTGAACAGTTGCCATGTAAGATTAATTCGTGTATTGTAATTGATTATGCTCTTCGTTACAAGTAAATTTGTTGACCGTCGTTTAACGTTTGATATGATGCCTAGGACTACCAAAATATGTGGACGGAAGAATTGTCAAACGTTCATTGTATTTTACATTTCCCTCTGAAATTATTGCATATCTCATGTTTACGTAGTTCTCGAACCGCGAAAGTTCGCTCATTTCTAGTGTCTCAAATGACGATTTTCCCAGGCTTCTCAGTTTAGAAGTACATTTTAGGGAAAGATATTCCGATCTGCCCAAAGACAAGCGAGCACAAAAATGCATGTATTTGCAAAGCGGATTCCCCCAGACATCTTTGTTTCGAAATCCATCTTAGCGAAACACATTTCAGAGGGAACAAAAATACCCTCGACTTGCACGTATGGGAAAGCGGATTCCACCAGGCACATTCACTATGAAGTAAGTGTTAGGGAAACACCTTTTGGCGTGAACAAAAATAACCCCAATTTGAAAATATTTTCAAAGCCGATTCCTCCGGGAACATCGATTTTGAAGTATGTGTTGGGGAAACCGTAAATCGGGCCAATCAAAACTTGCCAGTTAGGGCGTTAAGATAACGGTTGACATTTTATAGTTATTCAATTGTTTATCGCATGAAAGATAACATTTTATTAGTTGTGAAAGACGCGTAGAAATATTTTCTATCAATTGATGCAAACATCTGTCCCAATCTATTTAAAAAATTTTAGGTTATAAGCATTCGAAATATTTCATTTTTTCCTGCATGTTCTGTGTTTAGGTTTCCATTTCACCCTCAAATACTGCCGTTAGACGTAGTCCCACGTCAAAATAGTGATTTCCAAAATCGGACAAACCATGATCAGAGATGTACAAAACATGATCATAATTTCTCTTTGAAGAAAAACATCAAAAAACATAAAAATAATTTGAACGCCGTGGCATTTCAAAAACCCAAACTCGCCTTGATTAGATGTGATTTTCATGAAGAAAATCGATTTGCATTTACTAGTTGCGTGAAAACACCAAAATTCGGACAAAACCAACATCATTTACCGTAATTGAGTCTGATATATAAACGCTTTGAAAAAAAAAGGTAAGATGTTGTATCTAGGAAACGACAGCATATTTTCGATGTAGAACTACGCAATTATATTATGCAATCCACTTGTTTACCACTTCGAATATCATCTTAGAATGCATCGAAATTTTTGTAACAGATTATGTTCTTCGTTACAAGCAAATTTGATGAATGTCCTTTTACGTTTGATAAGATGCCTAGGACAACCAACATATGTGAACGGAAGAATTGTCAAACGTATTAACGATCATTGTATTTTACATTTCCCTCTGAAATTATTGCACATCTCATGTTTACGTAGTTCTCGAACCGCGAAAGTTCATTCACCTCTAGTATCTGAAATGACGATTTACCCAGGCTTTTCAGTATGAAAGTACGTTTTACGGAAACATATCCCGGTCTGCACAACGATAAGCGAGTACAAAAGTACTCAACACCAAAAAATACCCCCTTGCTTGTATTTGCAAAGTGGATTCCATTAATTTAGCATTAATTTAGAAGTCCGTGTCAGGGAAACACAGCTCGGTGGGAACAAAAATACCCCCGACTTTCATGTATATTTGCAAAGCGGATTCCCTCAGGCACAATGATTTGGAAGTCCGTGTTAGGGAAACACAGCTCGGTGGGAACAAAAATACCCCCGACTTGCATGTTTATTTGCAAAGCGGATTTCCACAGGTACATCGATTTAGAAGTCTGTGTTGGGGAAACCGTAAATCGGGCCAATCAAAACTTGCCAGTTAGGGCGTTAAGATAACGGTTGACATTTTACAGTTATTCAATTGTTCATCTCATGAAAAACTAACTTTTTATTAATCGTGATAGACGCGGAGAAATATTTCGTGTCAATTGATGCAAAAATGTTTCCGAACTGTTAAGAAATGTTCAAGTTATAAGCATTCGAAATACGGGTAGGGTTAGCACACAGATCGGCAGAACAAATATATGAGAAAAAGGAAATTCTTCCAGTTTTCATGAATTCAAACCGTTTAGAGATTAGCGAATTGTAATGTATATCATATAAAACCAATCTTAGAGAATTTTCGATTCGATTGGTATGCAAATCATGAGAATTCGTTCAAGGTGAAAATAGTTATTAAAGTTAACTTTATTTCACAAAAACGTGACCTGTTTTCTGATTTGACACCCTTCCTAAAAGACGTAGTTCTACATCAAAAAACAACTTTACATCCACTTCTGAAGCCTTCACACCAAGTGTAAGCTTGCGAATTATTACCGTTAATAACTTCTGCAATATTTCAAACACTCAAATTTTAACAAACTCAATGTAATATTAGGCTGTCAAAAAAGTCCTGCGGTATTTCCGCGAGGTGTCGTAGGCGCGAAGTTCTAGTTGTATTCATTGTATCGAGTCATACTATAGCTTGTTGGAAAGGTATTTTTGCGCGCTATAATATAGTCCTTGACAGTGTTTCGTTTGGTTAAGTCGTTCGTGAGTTATAGTGTCGCAAATATTGAGCAAAATAAAGAGAAAATCCGACATATTTTACAGTACTACTATGACAAAGGCAAAAATGCATCTCAAGCTGCCAATAAAATTTGTGCAGTTTATGGACCCGATACAGTTTCCATTTCCACCGTAGCATCGGTCGTAGCATCGGCCAAGAGCTGGGGATAAGTCATCAAACCGTTATTAACCATTTGAATAAGCTTGGATTCACAAAGAAGTTCGATGTATGGATGCCACACACGTTGACGCAATAAAACATCTTTGACCGTATCGACGCATGTGAATCGCTGCTGAATCGCAACAAAATCTACCCGTTTCTGAAGCGGATGGTGACTGGCGATGAAAAGTGGGTCACTTACGACAACGTGAAGCGCAAACGGTCGTGGTCGAAGCCCGCTGAAGCGGCTCAGACGGTGGTCAAGCCCTCATTAATGGCCAGGAAGGTTCTGCTGTGTGTTTGGTGGGATTGTCAAGGAATAATCTATTATGAGCTGCTTCCCTATGGCCAAACGCTCAATTCGGACCTGTACTGCCAACAACTGGACCGCTTGAAGGTAGCACTCATGAAGAAGAGGCCATCTTTGATAAACAGAGGCCGCATTGTCTTCCATCAGGACAACGCCAGGCCACACACTTCTTTGGTGACGCGCCAGAAGCTCCGGGAGCTCGGATGGGAGGTTCTTTTGCATCCGCCGTATAGTCCGGACCTTGCACCAAGTGACTACCACCTGTTTTTGTCCATGGCGAACGAGCTAGGTAGTCAGAAGTTAGCCACAAAAGAGGCCTGTGAAAATTGGCTATCCGAGTTTTTTGCCAATAAGGAAGCGAGCTTCTATAACAGGGGTGTTATGAAGTTGGCATCTCGTTGGAAACAAGTCATCGAACAAAACGGCGCATATTTGACTTAAAACAGATGATTGTAACTAATTTTATGAACAAATGAAAATTCAAAAAAAATACAGCAGGACTTTTTTGACAGCCTAATATATTGTTGCTATATTCATTGTAAGTAAAAATCATGAATCTGCACCCAAAAAAAACATCCCATATTCGTTCACAAAATAAACGAGCACAGAACAGCAAAACAGTTTTGGTTTGACTTGAGGACGCCTAATGTAACGTGCAAAATAATGTTCTTGGCGGCCACAATTTACTCACGCCACTTATGCCCAAACTCAGTGTACCAGAATAATTCGAGTGTTGATTTGCCATCGCGGGGATCGTGATGCAAAGTTAAACTTTCTGCCACCATACGTACATAGGTACCTATGGGTTGAATACCAAATGGCTCGAAGAAACACGAAGCATCGCTGCTCTAATGTTGTTTGTGTTTCCGTTATTTTCCACCCTCGCTGGCTGAATTTGTGCTTTCATTTGCTTAACGAATTTATGTTGTGTTGATTTTGCGATTCTCGTCTACTGCGCCAGGAACATCTTTCTCTCGTCCTTCGTGGCCTTAAAACGCGCACAATGCGTAGGAATCGTGGATCCCCATCATTAGAAACCACGGGGATACTTAGTGCAAATGGTGCTGTCGATAATGCGCAAAGTACTCTGCATCATCACACTGTGATGATGCAGAGTGCGGTACAGGCAAAATTAACTACGAAGGTGTAGCTCAAAACCACTGCTTCCTAATGGAAGTGTAAGCTGAACTTGAGAGGTTTAAGTGATGCCACCCTCGCATTATTGAAGCTACACAACCTCCTCTCATCACCGTGTAGAAGTGCGATGGCTCCAGTTTCGTTAGCATCTCAGCTGTTACTTTCAGTGCTGAAGTTTTCGCGTGCACTATTGTCTCACGTCATAACACATCTCTGGATCGTTTTGTCAAAAAACTCGCTAACGTTGGCAATGAAAAATGGTTCCAGTCATATTTGGAGTATTCACTTGGCATCGTTTAGAGCGCAGCAAATATTTTTTTATTTCATTTCATTACATAGATGGATGAGAGAGAAATGCATCATCATGCAATTGCCTGGTGGAGCAGTTTTTGTTGTTGTTGAAATAGCGAAGAAGAAATTCAAGTAGCAGTTACACTTGAAACATATTCTTCAGAACTTCCATCTCATAGAAATTGATGAAGATGAAATTGCTCAACTGGCAATCGTTTTTCCACGGACAGAAAACAACTCACATTAGGTGGAAAGGTATTTCGATACTCGCCATCATCAATGTCATCGCTTATTGCACAATCATTCTTCTCGAAATTGACAACCATTATAGCATTCCCGAAAAATTCTACATATGACAAGCCCCAAATCGGCCTAAATTTTCGACAATGCATCGTCGTAATCGTTCATCGCTATCTGTCGGTCAACAAATTGGTGAGACATTTCGCTCCCAAAACAACATCAATTCCCAATTGTGTTGACAAAACGTTGAGCAGCCGAACCAAAATACCGTTTAGTTCGTTTGTCACCTGATGGCCTCGAACTAGTTTAGTGTTTATCAAAGGTTCCGAAGTTTCTCAGTAATCGCGCTGCGCTTGTTATGCTAGCAACAAACGTGCCATTAGCCATAGACGACGCAGCTCCACATGGACACAATGTAAAATCGATAAGCTACCCCACCACCCCGCGCGTCGTGAACATATTTTCGCATGCGGTAACCAATCCCTCTCTCCACCCCTCATGTAGGCTAGAAAGGTAAATTACAATAAGTGGCATTCCTGGTATTATGCTGCTTGGGGATTGAAAATATAAAAAAGGGGGGAAATACATTTAGTTTCAGCAATAAATGGGCCGGGTTGTATTTCCATAGTAGACGAGCCACCCAACGCCACCTGATTCGGAGAAGTGTGGGAGGGGGAAAGAGGAAAACAAAACTTACAAATATACAAATACAATGTCGGAGGTAAACTTGATGGACTAGTTGTTCAACGATTTCACCTCTGCGGCAGAAAGCTCTCCCCACTAGTCATAAGCATGGTAGCTGATGTTTGTTTGTCAGTAATTTATGAAATGGACAGCGAACAAACGGATCATCTAGGAAGACGTAGAAAAGAAGTGGGTACGGAAACTCTTACAGTTCAAAACCTTTGTCTATCTACACTCGACGAAACAAAATTGAGGAACAGAGATTTTTGAAATGTTGTAACTTCGCATGAACACGCAACGCATGAAAACGGTCATTTTGAAACTTTAACTATCAAGTTTCGGAATATGGAACACATTTTTATCTTTGTGTGTCAAAACTGTCGGGAAGAAATAAAAAAACAAGAATTTTTTTCTGATTTTTTTCATTTTTTTTTGTGGTTTCAAATTTTTATATAATTTTTTGTTAACCAAGTCAACTAAGCCAATTGACCTTATCAACAAGCTCTCATTCGATTCTTAGAACGTTCCTGTAAGACTTTTCAATAGATAGAGATATTTTTGTTTTAATGGAAAATTGCTGCTTCGTCTTTAATGATGAATAATTCAATAAATAATTATCGGTACGTCATATCGATACGTTTAGCAAATTGCACCAGAAGCACAAAATGTGAAGCGTACCCACGGAATGAACGATTCGTTACTTTCATTTTCATAAGTTTGTGGGTGAGGAGGCTCAATCGGACATGATTTAGGGGTGCCTCAAAGCGCCCAATTTTTTGACAAAGCTGCTCGAGACGATAAGAAAAACTGCATTCGGATCAGAACACATTCGGTGGACATCAAGACAACAGGCAGTTACAGCGAGTGGCGAGTGGCAAACGCAATCGCAAAACGGCAGCTGGTAGCAGAAGAAAAAAGTTTGTTCTTTGTACAAACTGCTTTGGTGGCAAATCCAGAACAAGGCGGAATCGAGGGCGTTCGAAATGGTTTTTTTTTTTCAAAACCACGAGTACTAAGTTTTCTAAATTGGAACCATTCCATAAAACAAGGCGCTTTTCAGGGCCATTAAACCTTCCAAAAAAGAGTTTAGGAAATACAGTTCAATGCTTTCTAAAACATTATCCAAAATAATAATACACACAAATTGATTTTTTCACAATTTGTTTGCCAGGATATGATGAGTATGTGAATTTGGCAGTTGTTCTGAGCTTATTGATTTTCACCGATTCTCAAATTGCTTCCAGATTGAAAGTACAGTAATTTACACTTATCTCGACATTTAGCTAATTGGACGGACCTGTAATGCGGCATTTTTAGTTAGACATTTTTGTAAACATAGAGTTCGGGGTCCAAATTATGACCCCACATTGAAAGTCGACACTGTACCACTGTCATCGCAAATGTTCAATTACAGGTTAAAATTACCTCCAAAATTACCGACACTGAGTGGCGGTAATGCGACGTGCCATTGAAAGTAATTTACTGTACAATATGTCCCAAGCTGGATGGGAAGAAATTTTCCAACTGTGAAAGCTGTGGCGAGTGGCAAACGCAATCGCTAAACAGAAAGGTTTAGCCGAACAAGATGGGGATATCAAGTGATAACAAAACAATAAACTCTTCAGATTGAAGATAATTTTGTGATCCTGCCCAGCAAACATTAAATCATATAACTTTGCACATGATAAGTCACATATAATTTCGTATCAAATCACAATCGCATAAAATATCAATCAAAATATCGATCATATATATCTATAATCGCATAAAATGCAAAAACGCGATTTTCCATGTCATCGATGGATTGAGTGGTAACGTTGTCGTATCAAATCGCATATCAGTCCAAAAAGCATCGCATATCGTTATATACGGCTTTATATGCGTACAAAATATGGCATATACGTATATCGCCTCCACTTTTGTTTGTATATGCTAGTTATCTGCATCATATATCATACAAATGTGTCTTGGTTGTATGTATATCGCCTCAAATTATAGCTATTCATACGACTTAATGTTTGCTGGGTGAAAAGGACCCTTTTTAGCCTGCATGTGAATTCAACGAGCGAACAAATCGTAATGAATGTATTTTTTTGCCATCGCTGCCTTTTAACGCTCTCGTTGGACTCGCCCCTTTGGCTGAGTCTGCCGATTTGTCTCTATCCTGTGAGTGTGTACCGCTAAAGTACAAAACGCGCGGATCCGCTGAAAAATATATCATTCTCTTTCAAACCGTAAATCAGTGTGGTTGTATGGCATCATTTCACATCACATCGCATCAACGGATTGGTGCCGGAGCACCAGTATACCTAATAGCGGTTATAGAATTTCGGCCGCCGAAGTGCTCGAGTTGGCTTGCAAAGCTGCTCACGACAATAAGAAAACCCGCCTACAGAACAGAGCACATTCGGTTCGGAGGCAACAACTAGTTTCAGCGAGTGGCAAACGCAATCGCAAAACGGCAGCAGGTAGATGAAGGAAAAAGTTTGTTTATACAGACTGCTTTGGTGGCAAAACCAGCCACCGTAAAACACCGCGCTTTTCAGGGCCATTAAACCATTCAAAGAAGAGTTATTAAAAGTTATTCACAATACCAATGCATTCTAAAGTGACATAATATGACATATAATATAAACTGATTTATTTTGTTTATGCTTATTCTTCTTGTGCTTGTGGCTTCAAATTACAACACATTGTATGCAGGATGGCATTAACAAATTTTCTCGGTAGCAAGAACTGCTTTCTTTGGTTGATAAATGATGTTGAAAATTGACTGACGTTACATCTGCATTGTATAGAAAATTAACTAAGGAGCAACATGATGAGCTATGTATTTCCTGCTGCTCTGTTCTTATTTTAAAGGACTTTAATCCGAAGGTCATCCGTCCCTGTATTTACTGTTGGTTTTTCAGAACGCTTCTAGCTTGTTTATTTCTCGACAGATCATAGAGTTCGTCTCCAAAACCTCAGTTCTTTTTCATTTTTATTTACTTTGTTTGCGGAGACTACAAATCTTACAATTCATTCGTCTCCGAAACCACAGTTTAAGGTACGGTAATGTACTCAATAGTGAAATATATGATAGTGAATGAGCTGATAACCACCTATGAATTCCCTATCACAGCCATCATTTTGATTGTACGATATGTGCATACGCCGAAAGATGCCCGGCGTTGGACATTTAATAAGTACAAAGCCTTCAGAAAAAAAAACAAGAATCAAGTTTGTAAACAAAAACGCAAAAACACAACACCAAAGGTTCTTTTCAGAACCCCCAACATGTTCATGAAGAGTAAACAGTAAACTAATCCATTTTTCAGGTAGATAGGTAGGTATTCACGTAGGAGAAGAACATAAAAAAATATATTCGAAATATATATTTAGCAAAAGCTGTCCCCTTTGTATAGTCCTACGTCACTCCGGTTATGTCCCCGACATTACCCACCCGTCTTTTTTTCTTCTGATCCTCGAAAATCTTCCAAGGGGGGAGGGGCACATGAAATTAGGAAAATCGAAAAAATGTTTTCGGTGCCAAATGTCTTCAAATTGCATGATACGTCGAGATCTGGTATTATATCGAAAAAAAATTTTGACTAATGCTTTGATGCATGATGTATTCTTTCCATCCATTCATTTCCACCCAGGTTAAGTCCTAGAAGATCGATTTCCGGCAAAAAAAAATCGGAATAACACCAAATCTAAACCTTTCATACATTTTTAAGTCATTTGGCATCGAAATTTTTTTTCGATTTTTTATATTAGATTGATCGTAGAATTAACGCGAAAGAGCAGCCCGTTTGCAAAAATAATATGTAATAAAATGTGGTGTGATATTGTAAAAATAATATATAATGATATTATAAAAATAATATTATAAAATTATACTTTTAAAAATATATATTATGAAAATATTATAAAAATCAGTTTTTGAGCGATTCATCGTCGGTGAGACCTGTTTCGTGAGAATCTATTATTTGTGCGATTCCTGTTTTGATTGATTAATAAAATCGCTCAAAGGAGAAACCGATTAAAAAAATGAAAACACAAAATCAAGTTTACCTGTACCCATTTTTCAAAAATTGTAAGCTTTAAATCGCTCAATCAATTTTTCATCTTTTTTACTTCAAAAGAAAGGAATGTAGATGAACTTTCTAGGAAACTATGTCCCGAATGATTTCTAGACGAATATTTAAAAAAAAAGGTTTTTATGATTTTTCAGATGTGAACAACAAGGAAAGCTTTGCTTTGCATATTATTGGAAAACTGACACATTTTTAAATTAAACTCCATTCAATCTCCTTTCATTTGAAATTTTGGTCACGCGGTTTGAAAACACCATCTCGAATTGTTGTGAAACGTTGTGGGTGTAAAAACATTGGTCAGTTAAGTAACTTGTTATCAAAAAAGAATTACATTTCTTCTTGAAAAAGGCCAAAGTTTTTGTCTCAGTTTTAGAACACTTCTATCTCAGAAACTTTAATACCGACACAGTTTTGGTCAAAGAATGAAGTGTAGGAAATGTAGTTGCAAACTAAAAATCATTTTTCTCAAAAAAATGTTTGTTTAAAAATTCTGAACAAAAATTATATGAATAGACATTACAATTACCAACAAGCCACCCATGTATCGAAAGAAGAGCACTGGTACAGAGAAAGAGTTTCCATGACAATTTTTTCATGTTTTCTTCAAAAAATTACTATTTATGTTTTACTCGCAACTTGTTTGTGCGATCGACATGTTCTGTAAGCTATTTTCTATATTTCGAAACATGTCGAGCGCGAAATTCACACACAAAAATGTTAAGAGTTATGGAGCATTATTTTTTCAGGAGTCAAAAATTCCATATATACCAAAAACTATAAAAGATAGAAAGTTGGCGTCTTCGACAAAAGTCCACATTTGAATAAGATCTAAAACATATGTCACATATCGCTTTCCTCACTTTAAACAAAGTTAGGATCAGTATTAATTTTCTCAAAGAAAACATGAAGAAGTATACATTTTCCGATGCTAGGACGGCTTATTGGTAATTGTATGGGCTATTTATGTAATTTTTTTAATGAATTAAAAAAAATACGTTTTTTGGACAACTGATTTTCAAATTTTTAAGGAATCTTTTTCTCAGAGTAACATTTTTTTTATTAGATTTTTCAGTATTTAAAATTAATTTTTTCTACATTTTTCTACATTTCATTCTTTGATTAACATTTTGTGGGTATTAAAGTTTTGGAGACAAATTTTTTTGTAGAATTTTTTTTCAATTTCAAGCACATTGGATTCTGTTTACGCGATTTCAAGATTTTATTTTACGCGATTTTTGCATCGATTACGCATTAATCGCAAAAAAAGATTATTCAGTGTAAAATAATCAAAAACTGGTCAGGTAGTTTAAAATTTAGAAATTTAGAAAAACAAGTAGATTTTTCCAAATCAGCATAAAAATGGATGAAAATTATATAACTCGAGAACAGAAAAAAGTGAGCATTACTGAAATTTAGATATATCGTATAAAAAAGTATCAGCTTTCAGATATAAAAAAATTAGGATGATCCATTAGTTCTTGACACATTGGGAACCACAAAAACCAAACAAACGTTCAAATAAGAGCAGACATTCGAGGTGTCATATGATATTTTTTTCTGGAAAACCTAAAATGTTTTCGTTCGAGAAAAACAGTTCAAAAGTTAAAAAAAAACAGATTTTCAGGCCAATTTTGAAAGGCGAAATGAAAAAAACACATTTTTTGAAATTTAGATATATCGTATAAAAAAGTATCAGCTTTCAGATATAAAAAAATTAGGATGATCCATTAGTTCTTGACACATTGGGAACCACAAAAACCAAACAAACGTTCAAATAAGAGCAGACATTCGAGGTGTCATATGATATTTTTTTCTGGAAAACCTAAAATGTTTTCGTTCGAGAAAAACAGTTCAAAAGTTAAAAAAAAAACAGATTTTCAGGCCAATTTTGAAAGGCGAAATGAAAAAAACACATTTTTTGAAAACGAATATACGAAGTTTGAGTGATATTAGAGCTTTTTTTTTATTGTATGTCTTTTTAATGGAATGGCTGTTCAGAGTGTTTTGAATAAACACAAAATAACACATCATGTATGAAATACAGATTCTTTTTTTATTAGTAAGGTAAATGATGTTGGTTTGTACGATTTTGGGTGCTTTTACACCCAAATCGATTTTTCTACATGAAAATCACATGTAATCAAGTCGAGTTTGGGTTTGTTGAAAAGCCTCTAGTTGCCTCTAGTATTTTATGTTTTTAACCATTTTCTTCAAAGACAAATTATGATCATGGTTTGTCCACCTCTGATCATGATTTGTCCAAAAAATGATCATGGTTTGTCCGATTTTGGAAATCACAATTTTTGAATGAAAAAAATCGAATTTTCAAATGGATGTTGAATTTTTCATTACTTGAGTTTACTGTCATCATATTGATCCATTCATAATTTAGGCTTTCTTCAGAGTATTAAATTTTATGATTTCAATTGAGGGCCTTTGAATGCAAGGGGTGTAAGTGACTTGATCGATTTCTCTTCATCAACTTTTTCTTTAGTTAATAACTCAACTGCAAAAAATGTTCCAATTTAAGTTCGCTATAGAATCCGATAGATGATGTTCTGACCTATCTTCCACATTTTTTTTCTTTCTTTATTAAAGAGATTTTCAGCCAAAGGCTGGTTCAGCTCTAATCTTCTACATTGTCAAATACAACTGTGAATGTATTTGCAGCTAAGTTATGACCAAAAGAGAGGGTCGATGTAGAGAAATCGATCAAATCACTTACACCCCTTTCATTATAAGCCCCTCAATTATTATTTTATCATCGTATGTTTGTTGCTTTTTTATGTTATATTGAATGAATTTATTTGCTATCAAGAGATGTAACAAAATAATTTTTTTTGTTAAAAATCTTTCCTTTCTTTATTTGAGGAAATGTTGAACAACAGATGCAAATCAAATGGATGTTTTTTGAATATATGTGTTACATAATAGAATTATGAAACGACCCGAAAATGGCTAAAAATTCTAAACAATAATGGCCAAAATATATTTGATGAACACGTCGAATGCCCCGGTTTAAAAGCCATTGGATGGACATTTTTAAACGTATTAGAACCATCGTATCTGATCGTAGTGGAAAGTATTTCTGTTCGAAAGGGAATGCTTATGAGCTTATATGCTTATATTATATACCTTTATAATCAT
This sequence comes from Toxorhynchites rutilus septentrionalis, assembly GCF_029784135.1. NCBI lineage: Eukaryota > Metazoa > Arthropoda > Insecta > Diptera > Culicidae > Toxorhynchites > Toxorhynchites rutilus. The sequence continues at coordinate 56,153,078 of NC_073744.1, read as the reverse complement.
ATGTTATACTGTGTGTCACCGATGACTGACGCGGCCTGAACGAAAACTCAGTGTCAGTCACCGGTGACTGACGTGGCAGCCAACGTGTTAAGATTGAAACAAATTTTAAAATAATCCGCGTATACTTCTTAAATGACCAGTTATCGTAATCGTCTCACTTAGAAAAATACAAAAAAAGATTTTATACATAAAAAATATACGATAAGATACACTATTGTGATCAGAGACTCTGAAACAGTAACAGTGGTCTTCCTATCAATTACACCCAAAAGTTTGGGGCAAATCACTCCGGAAGGGGTTATTGATAATCGATTCAAAAATGATCAATTAAGACAAGTATAGGAGAAACCCATCAAATGTACGCAGGGGAACCGCGGGTAAAACGGACAGTGGGGGTATAATGGACAGGTGGTTGATTTGTATAGTTGCATTATGAATTCCAAATTTCTATCGGTGGGAACTCCTTCTACATGCTATTCTATAATATGTAAACCATCTTTTGACAACGAATACTGATTAAAAGTGAAATATGGAAACAAAAACCGAGAATCAAACATGATTCCGTGTGTGGATGTAATTTTTTGCGGCTTCGATATTAAGAATTTTGAGTGGTTTAATTGCAAAATTCAATTCGGTGATGGTTATACTTCGCTTTAAGAGTTGACAGAGAAGCGATATTAGGTATGTACGGAAAAGTAAATTCTTTCGTAAGTGGTAAATTTAAATTATTGGAATAATTGCACTGGTTGAAATGGACAGTCACATCCATAATCACATTCAATGCATAATGGAAAGTGAACGGAAGAATATTGAACTCTTTTTTATATTGCTTTCTCTTTTCGTTCTATTTCAGTTACTGGACACACAAACACTGAGAGAGAGAGAGCGAAATTATTCCTCTCGCGAGCGATAAACTTCTACGCTACGCTATTATTAACCTGTCCATATTCCCCCCACTACATGTCCATTATACCCGCATCGATAAACATGTTCTACTTTTCGGCTTGTTTTAATTTCAGTAAAAAGGCATGGGAAAACAAATTTTTATAAAACATTTTTCCAATTATTTCGAAAACCAGTATATTGAACTGTAAAAAACTGCAACGATACAATTGAAGTTATTCTTAACATGTCCGTCTTACCCCCATTTCTCCTATGAAAATTGGGTCGAAGACTTTTATAAATGAGCCGATATGGGACCGTTCTTGGCGGGACATTGTCTTCTTCTGATTTTCCCTTGTTTAGGTCGATGGGGTATACTGATTGCCTGAATTCTCGAACCTTAAGAATTTTGAAGAAAAAACAGAAATTGAACAATTCATGGTTTATATTGGATAATGAAAGTTCATGTAAATTTGATAATGGGCAATTGAATTACTTATTTTGTATTCACAAGTTTTAGTTCCGACAGCTCACGAAAGTTTCGTGTTTCGCTATATTTGTACCATTTCTATTAGATTTTTATATGCTTCTCTGAAAGCCTTTTGAAAATCGAGCAACCATTAACTATCGCCTAAGGGTGAACAGCGACCACGATTCTCTTCGTTATATCAAAAATTTACAGTGACAAAGGATGGAGTTTCGTCGCCGAATGTGGGATGGCTGAACCCAAATCGAGATGAAGCATCTTTGCATGAAAGCGGAATCATGTCATATTCATGCAATATGTCCAATATGTCTTCATTATAAACATGCATCCATGAGGACAGAACTACGTACCAACCGAAACCGAGCGTGATATCGCCTAATACCATGAAAAAAAATAAGGGCAACCACAAGCCTATCATGAACCAAGTTAACCATTAGCATTATTCACAATTAAAACCGAAACCGCATCTACAAAATTACGCCCACAAACGGTGGCTTTCGTGGAAGAACAGTCAAATAACGTAAATTCTAAGGAAAGCAAGGTACGATGAGCGAACCCAACTGTATTTTTTCGAACCACGGCTCCGCTACTGCAGTCACTTAGCTGATTGTCGGAATTACAACGAAATTCGCCCAGAATTTCATTCCATAGCAGAAAAAAAAAATGCAATTTTTCCACAAGACTAAGCTATTATTATTTGCATTGCAATTTAAACAAGTGAACCGATTGGTAATGTTATATTTAAACTAAAAAAAATCGAAATCTGAATAAACTATATAAAAATATATAAAATCTAACATCCAGAATCAGTAGCAGTGCTGTAAATTTTAAACAATGTTAAAATATGAACTTTTGTCAAAAAGGTCATCAATCCAATCTAAATGTTATAGCATTTCATGCAAATTCGACTGGTCATTGGCATTAAAACAAAGTTCTCACTCAAAAACTGACCTAAGAAAATTAGTCAAAAAGGGTAATGTACGAATTCATACATGTTTTGATTAAAGAATATCAAAATAAAGGGCCTGGCTGGGTATGGAAGTAAGAAGTGCCCCCAAACCAAATCACCAGCTCTTGGGAATTTTGTATAGAGTATCAAAAAAAGAAGTTTAAGCATTTTTTAACTTTTTTTGTGATTCAGTATACAATCTATGGTTGAAAGCGTACTTTTCATTTATTTGCACGCCATTCTCAATAGCTTCGAGAGAAAAATTTGAATAAATAAATAGTGAAAGTGCATCTTGCTATGGTGTACAGAGAAATATTGCCAAAAAAGAAAATCTTTAAATATAGGAAATGTTTTTTTTGTTTTGTTTTGTTGTCAAATTGTTTTTAAGTCTAAATATTTTTTTTGCTGCAGTAGAAATATTGTTCTGATTTTTACATAACCAAAGGCACAATAAAGTGAGTTTACAAGGCAGCGGCAGCCAGTTAACGGACAGTGACAACTATACTGCCGTCAATTTTTTCAACTGTTTCAATGTTATTCCTCATGTAAGAATTATGGTCTCTGAAGATTGAAGTCGAATCGTTGCCTAGTTCCCACAACCTTACAAACCAGGGATTCTAAAAGTAGTCGTCATTGATTCCTTGGGGTCGAGATCGGTTTCCCAGGGGTCGAAATAAACCAAAATGGTTTGGGGGGGGGGGGGGGTGGGCGATGAGGTATAAAAATCTATTAATTAAGTTCTTATTTCAAACTTTCAAGACACTGTGTAAGTTGTGTTGCGAGAACCAATTTGTTTTAAGACTGACTAATATTTTTGTAGAAAGTATTATTGTTGTAATTTGTATAAACAATCATTAATAATACTTGATATTTTCTGAATTTTGTGTCAACCGTAAAGTTTTTGGATTTGAATTCGAGAAATTTGGGTTTACGGATCGATGATATCACTTCATTCTAGAAAAGAGGTCTTTTCCCTAAAATAGTTTCTAAATCCCTGTTAAACAGTTCTAAATGGCCAATGTTTTTACACCCACATTGTCTTTGTTTTTGAACATGGAATAAAAAATTCATGATCCTATTTAAAATCAAAAACAGCTTGTTTTACTTCTAAACAAGAAGGTCACAAAAAAATCGAGGTCGAGGAATAATAAATTTAAAAAATAATTGAAAAAGCATCACTAGAAACTCAACGACAACCCTTAGCAGCTGTCCTGCCCGAATTTGAACGCAATTAAATCGAAGAATGATGAATCTGACTTTGTTAGCTTTGGCTTGAAGTGCTTCAAAGCGATCAAACGTTGCCAACATGTATGTAAAATTTGTTAGGCGATCTTTTGTGAGATTAAAACCGAGGTATATTGAATAACAAATATACAAAAAGTTTGTCTTAGATAAAAAAAATTGAAAGGAAGTATCGTAAAAAATCGATCTTCTAAATATTGATCCAATAGCGCCCAATCTTAGACCAAACATTCACGCAGCTTCACCTAGATTCACTATCACTAATTTGACATCCTCGAAAGCGATCCAAACGTTCACATTATGATTATAAAGATTGTCAGGTGGTGTGATTAAAATCAATGTACACTGAAGAAAGGCATTCCAAGATCGAAAAAATCGAAAGAAAAATATCGATCTTTACGATTTCTTTCGGTTACAAAGCGAATCCAATTAACCTAATTGAAAGCTTTCATTTGGTTTCTAGAATGTACCTGTAGTACCTTTCAATACAGAGATATTTCAGTTTGAATGAAAAATTACTGCTTCGTCTTCGATGATGGACAATTTAATAAATAATAAACGCAGCGAAACTGAAAGGTGGTTTTGAAACTTCAAATGATTTTTGTACGAGGATAATTTGTTGCCTTGACGGAAAAAATGTTTCAATTTTCTGCATCGATTTAAAAAAAAAAGTGTCAAAAACAGGTATCTTGAACTGGTTTATGGAAAACTTTCTGTGATTTTGCAAATTTTGTAGTAAGTTGTAATGCTTTCAGATAAATTTTTAGCCAAAACCTCTGTGAACTTTAATATTGATACATTCATCCGTTTTATTTTTTATTAATTGTTTGAAATAAATTGGAGGAACACTTAATCGCAAACTGTAGGGGAACCGTAGGTAATACGGACAGTGGGGGTAATATGGACAGGTGGTTGATTTATATAGTTACAGTTAGGAATTTCAGATTTCTGTTAATGAGAACACCTTCTAAATGTTATTCTATAATATTTAAGCCACTCTATGGTAATGAATACTAATATCAAAAGCGGAAAAAGGGAACAAAAACTGAAAATCATACATGATTCCGCGTGTGGATGTAATTCTAGCTGCTTCGATATTAAGCATTTTGAGTGGTTTAATAACAAAATTCAATTCGCTGTTGGTAATATTTCGGTTTGTGAGTTAACAGAGAAGCGATATTAGGTATGTACGGAAAAGTAAATTCATTTTTGAGTGGAAAATTTAAGTTATTGAAATAATTCTACTGGTGGGGTAAAACGGACAGTTGCCAGTAGGAGTGAGATGGACTGTGAAAAGTCTGTTTAATGTTTAAAATGGAAATCAAATCGCCAAATGTGGACTATTTAGAAGCTGACTGGAACTAAAAGCAAAATAGTTGAGGTTCTGTCCGTTTTTACTGCTGAAAAGCACGATATCACTTCTATGTGGATTAATTCGATTTTTTCATCATTTGACGGGCATTCGCGATGAGTTCAGACCTTGGTTGAATAAAATTATTCCTCTCGCGATCGGTAAACCTCTACGCTTCATATATTACAAACCTGTCCATATTACCCCCACTATGTGTCCATTATACCCGCATCGAAAAATTTTTTGTAATTTTCGGTCTTTTTTGATTTGAGTAAAAAAACAATGAAAAACACTTTTTTTGTAAAATATTTGGCCAATCAAGTAGAAAAACAGTATATTGAATTGCAAAAAACTGCATCGAAGTTTTGGGAAACATGATTTTCCAAAGATATAATTGGTGTTTCTCTTAACATGTCCGTTTTACCCCCATCCTCGGAACGAACGATTCTTAACTTTCGTTTTCATATGTTTGTGGGAAGAGGAATCAAATGAAAGCTGTTTAATAAGGTTAATTGGATTCGCCAAGCGTTTTGTAGACTGACACAAAATATGGTGTTCGTCTACAAAAAGTTAAAAAAGTTAAAAGATATGTTAGCCCACTACATCTACTCAAATCAAGATAATGGTGTGATAGTTTTCGTCGAAACAAGAAAACGTTTTATTGAGAAGGAACCCACAATTCGCCTGAATGTGTATAATCGAACGGAATAAACATATTTCTAAGGTTCTCCGGAATATGATGTTTTCTCCATCGGAAAAAAATTACAATTTCAACTTGCACACCAGGTTCACCAGGTTCACCAACGATTTTAAACCATTACCACATGGGTATATCCGTAACTGAGATATCAGAATAAATTCATATACGTTTGACATTGAGGATACAACTGAAAACGTGTAACATTGATTAATAATTCAGCGGACTGGAAAATCCACATTATCCTTGAGACAACGGCAATCAAAATGTATGATGATTAAAAAGAAGATCGTCCCACTCGGCAGCTACAATTATTATGAATTACAATACTTATGGTTGCTATATGTCATCGAAACAGTTTTGAAGTCTATACTTTGTATTTCAAGGAATCGGAATTGACCGCTAGCAACATATTGTGGAATTTCGAACAGAGCCTCAACCCCTAATTGCGTATCGATTACAAGAAATAAGGCGAACATATCGTATACAATGGCACATACATCTCAAGAACATGTGCCGACGTACTTTTCCGTAAGTACATCTTTTGAAGCGTTTTTGTTTCTTCTCTCGGTTGCGCCCGCCACGCATCGGCGAGGCTATTTTCCCTCCTATCACCATCGACAAACACGCCTACACTCGGGACATGACTCCACACTGAGCAGACACAAACGCCATCAGCGTTTCGCAATTGATATTTTGTTGTTTTTTTTCGAATTTCGCGCTAACATCGTTCACGCTCTCTACACCACCCCCCACAGTAAGTGAAGACAGTATGCAAAACTTATCAAAATAAAACTTTCTTCTCGTTCGCTGTTTGTTTATGGAAGGCGCACGTTCGACGCAGTGCTTGGGGAAAATATGAAACATATGTACACAGCATCTAGCGCGTTTAGTTTGAAGGAGAAATGTTGTGTAATTTCGAACTTACGCCGGATACCCCAGTCCATCATGGTGCCAGATTTGTGTTCGATGGCCGCATGTGTGATCTATTCCCGCAGCATCGTCACCACTTTCCCGTGTCGAATTCGTTTCACTTCCACTGGGTAATCTCTCTGACGCTCGCTTGGCATGGAACCACGAAGCGAACGGCTCGTACTTCCGTCACTTCAAAAATTCATCACATTCACTGTTGAAACATATCCCCGTAGCAAAACAGATCCAACTTTAAATGGATTTCCCATCAACACACACACTCTCTCTCTCTCTCTCTCCCAGTGGACCACGAAACTCACGAACTGAAGCACCGTGTCTATATTGCCAAACAAATAAAAACATCCACTAAATCACACTTCCCCAGGTAACGACAACGGTGAGATTGAACTTATTCGCACGCCGGAAGGAAAACAAGTGACGACAGAACGGAAGAAGCACCGGAGTTGCTGGAGATCGGCTCGGGAAAAGTTAATGTATACAATGCGACGAGGAGACAAATCACCACATCCGAGACGCGCGAGATGGCCAATGTTTTCGTTCTTTCTTCGGGCCATGAACCAAGCACACACGCACACACAAAGCTCTATGAAAACAAAAAAAAACTACCACTGCTACCGTAACAGTTCACAAAGCTTAATTACCATCCGCGAACTTCAAACGATGTAATCGTACTTGAATCCATAGTCTTCCCCACCGGAGCAGCAGCTGTCGTCACATCGGCGAAGCGAACACGTCACACGGCGTCGGATATAGCGCGTCGTCGTTTCGAACCGTTCCGTCCGCCGTGGTCACACTGACTGATTCGCTCGCTACTTGTGACACGTCGTTGTTGTGCCGGCAGCTATCCGTTCTACAGAGCACACCACGCGCGCCGCTACTGGTGCAATTTTCCGCTCCTGTTACGTGCTTCCGCTTTTTGTTCAGTGATCCCACCGGCTCGAGTATGAAAGCACGAGGAGATCGTGGGGTGGGTCTCCATTGCACTGCCACCTTACGTCGGCGGGGGGCAATTGTTTTCCCGCTAGCTTGTATCAAGGTGCACTTTTTTTTTGTCTGAATAAATTGCCTATAACATTTGAGAATATTTTAACTTGGAATCATTAAAAAAACCAATTCCAAAGTTATTGAAATTGAATGTGTGCCCGGCAATCAGCAGTGCCTGCTTGAATCTCTGGTCTGCGGTCGGGACGAGATTACAACGAGCGGCAATAGTAATGTGTTATACAAGGACTCTAACTCGAATTCGTACGCCTCCATGCAGATCTCTTTTCACTACTTTTGGAAGTCAATTTCAGGAGTCCATCCTTAGTATGGCAACACTTGTTCATTGCAACTGCCTTCAGTTGCATTCAGTGGCTTAGCGTGACTGGGTTACACCCGGGGTGGATATTTTGGATGTCACCCTTCCAATCAAATCTTGATTCCGTTCTCAAATGAAAGATCAAATTTACCGAACCAAGAAACTTTAAATTGAGAATACTGTTTTGTCTCATATTCCGAACAGTTTCAAATTCCGAACACTTCATTTTTAAATGTAAATTTACTAAACTTTTATGTTATAAATAATAGAATAATGAAAACACAGACATTCTTTGAGGTATTAGATTCATTTTGGCATCATTTACAGGTATCGATACAACCTATAATTTATAATATTAAACATTTGCAAAAAATCGTTGCAATAGGTGCACTTCGTTTACCTGTTCGGTTGTTTGTACCCCGGGTAATGAAATGCAACAAATGTATGCAACTCGGTCACACGGCCGCCTATTGTTGCAACGAAAAACGTTGCGCAGATTGTGGAGAGAGCCATGATGAGAATCCTTGCCCGAAAGAGCGCAAGTGTCTTCATTGCGGCGGGACTCCTCATGATCTTACTCAATGCCCGGTGTACATACAACGAGGGGAAAAAATCAAGCGTTCCTTAAAAGAACGTTCCAAGCGGACTTATGCAGAAATGCTTAAGAGTCCCGTTCCAACGACTCAGGACAATCCCTACTCCATTCTGCAGAACGACGAGCCTGTTGCTGACGCTCCCAATGCAGGAAGTTCCGGTACATCGCAGGGTGCCATCAGGAAAAGAAAAATTACTTCTTTTCCATCACTCCCCAGAAAGAAAACCGAAACTTCCCAAGTTGGAATGAAAACTCGAATCGAACGTGCTGAGAATAGACCGAAGCAAGTACCTCCTGGTTTAAGCGGTTCTTCTACGCACCAGGGGTCCTCAGCACTTCCCGGAGCAGCACCCAACACGTCTGCTCCTTTTTCGCGGTCGAGGCAACAGCCACAATCTGGCTTGCTTGCGCTTTCTGACCTGGTGGACAACATTTTAAATGCTTTAAATATAAACGACCCTCTTAAAAGCATAGTATTATGTTTGCTTCCGATTGTGAGAACATTTTTGAAAGAAAAATGCCTGATTCAGTGCAAGAGGTCAAGGATTTGACTGAAATACAGTGGAATTGCAGAAGCATCATTCCTAAACTAGATCAGTTTAAATTTTTAGTTCACAGCTCTAACTGTGATGTATTTTCTCTCTGTGAAACATGGCTTTCTTCAGCCGATGAGCTGAATTTCCACGATTTCAACATTATTCGCCTCGATCGAAATGACTCGTTTGGTGGCGTACTATTGGGGATTAAAAAATGTCACTCCTTCTATAGAGTCACTCTCCCATCGATGACAGGCATTGAAGTTGTTGCTTGCCAGACACAAATCAATGGCAAAGACCTCTGCATTGCTTCGATATATATCCCTCCCAGAACTATGGTAGGCCGCCATCAGTTCTTTGATACTATCGAGGCAATGCCGGAGCCGCGGGTAATCTTAGGTGATTTTAACTCCCATGGAACAGCATGGGGATCACTCTACGATGACAACCGTGCCACTTTGATTTATGATCTGTGCGACAACTTCAAATTGACAGTTTTGAATACTGGGGAAGCAACCAGAATAGCCAACCCTCCTGCACGGGCAAGCATGCTAGACATATCTCTATGCTCTTCTTCGTTATCCCTGGATTGCATGTGGAAGGTAATCCAAGATCCCCACGGTAGTGATCACCTACCAATAATTTTATCGATCGCTAATGAATCAAGCTTTCGTGAGTCAGTCAATATTTCGTATGACCTCACGAAGAATATTGACTGGAGAACATTTGCGGAAATAATATCTGAAGCAATTGTTTCAATGCATGAACTTCCTCCACTCGAAGAGTATAACTTTATATCGAGTTTGATTTACGAAAGCGCACTTCAAGCTCAAAAGAAACGTGTACCGGCTACCACTTTCCGACGTCGTCCTCCATCATTTTGGTGGGACAAGGAATATTCAAAGGTCTACCTTGAAAAATCATCCGCTTTCAAAAAATTCAGGAAAACTGGAGTAGTGGAATGGTTTCTAAAGTACCAAGCTCTAGCTCTAGCTAAATCAAAAGGTTTGATTAAAGCAAAAAAGCTTGGATATTGGCGGAAGTTCGTCAATGGTTTGTCAAGGGAGACAGCTATGAGCACTCTTTGGAATACGGCTAGGAGAATGCGTGGCTGGAACCATACAAATGAAAGTGAGGAATACTCTGACCGTTGGATTTTTAATTTTGCAAGGAAGGTTTGCCCCGACACCGTTCCTGCACAAAACGTCGTACGCGACATTCCACTTCAAAGCGATTATGAGAATTTTTCGATGGTGGAATTCTCAATTGCCCTTCTCTCATGTAACAATTCAGCTCCGGGGTCGGACAAGATTAAATTCAACTTGTTGAAGAATCTTCCCGACTTGGCAAAACAGCGTTTGCTGAACTTGTTCAACAAGTTTCTGGAGCTGAATATTGTCCCGCATGACTGGAGACAAGTGAGAGTGATAGCCATACGGAAACCCAACAAGCCGGCTAGCGATCACAACTCGTATAGGCCGATTTCAATGTTATCCTGTATTCGTAAATTGTTAGAAAAAATGATTCTACTTCGTTTGGACAAGTGGGTCGAAACGAACAATTTACTGTCAAATACGCAGTTTGGCTTCCGCCGAGGTAAAGGGACAAATGATTGTCTCGCGCTGCTATCTTCTGAAATCCAAATCGCATTTGCTCGCAAAGAACAAATGGCTTTCGTTTTTCTCGATATCAAAGGGGCATTTGATTCAGTTTCCATGGAAATTCTCTCAGAGAAGCTTCATAATCGTGGACTTTCACCAATTCTCAATAATTTCCTGTACAATTTACTGTCAGAAAAGCACATGATTTTCTCTCATGGCAGCTCGAAATCTTCTCGTTACAGTTTTATGGGCCTACCACAAGGCTCCTGCCTAAGCCCCCTCTTGTACAGTTTTTACGTCAATGATATGGATGATTGTCTAACTAGAGACTGCACGTTGAGACAACTTGCAGACGATGGAGTTATTTCCATCACGGGTACTAATCCCGTCGTTCTGCAAAAGTCGTTGCAAGATACCCTGAACAATCTGTTCACGTGGGCCCTCAAGCTGGGTATCGAATTCTCTACGGAGAAAACTGAAATGGTCGTTTTTTCTAGGAAGCACGAACCCGCCCAATTCCAGCTTCACCTATCCGGCAAAACGATCCAACACTCTATGTTTTTCAAATACCTGGGTGTATATTTTGATTCTAAGTGTACCTGGGGGAGACACATTGCGTATTTGAAACAGAAATGCCAGCAAAGAATCAATTTTCTCCAAACAATTACCGGAACATGGTGGGGTGCCCATCCAGGAGACCTCATTCAGTTGTACAAAACAACGATATTATCAGTGTAAGAATATGGCAGTTTTTGCTTCCGATCAGCTGCCAGGATTCATATTCTCAAGCTGGAGAGAATACAATATCGTTGCTTGCGTATAGCCATGGGGTGTTTGCATTCGACACATACGATGAGTCTCGAAGTTTTGGCAGGAGTACCCCCGCTTACTCTTCGGTTCACAGAATTATCCTACAGATTTCTCATCCGTTGCAAGATCATGAATCCATTGATGATTGATAACTTCGAAAATCTACTCCAGCTGACTCCTCAGTCAAGTTTTATGTCTTTATACCATGAGTACCTTACCCACGACGTGCACCCTTCACCAGGCATCTCCAACCAAGTTTGCTTCCCATACTTCTGCAATTCCTCTGTCATTTTTGATCTGTCCATGCGACAAAAAATCCATGGAATCCCAGATCACCTACGCTCCGATTCTATTCCGCCGATATTTTCGGCAGAATATGGGAAAGTTAGATCTGATAAAATGTTCTTTACTGACGGTTCATTCATAAACGGGTCCACTGGCTTCGGCATCTTCAATGAAAATTCCAGTGCCTCTTTCAAACTCAAATATCCTTGTTCCGTGTATGTCGCTGAACTGGGTGCGATATATTACGCATTAGGGATCATTGAAACATTGCCCATCGACCACTATTTTATTTTTTCAGACAGTCTCAGCTCAATAGAGGCAATCCGCTCAATGAAAGTTGATAAATGCTCATCTTATTTCCTAACAAGAATAAGACAACTATTGAGTGTTTTGGTCGAAAAATTATTCAAGATTACCTTAGCATGGGTTCCCTCTCATTGCTCGATACCGGGGAATGAGAAAGCGGACTCGCTAGCTAAGGTGGGCGCTTCAGAAGGCACACTTTTTGAAAGGCAAATTGCTTATAATGAATTTTTCCACATTCCTCGTCAGAATACGCTCGTAAGTTGGCAGCGCATGTGGAGTGAAGATGAGTTCGGTCGTTGGTTACACACGATTATCCCTAAGGTCTCGACGAGTGCATGGTTCAAGGGATTGAATGTAGGTCGTGATTTCATTCGCGTGATATCTCGGCTTATGTCCAATCACTACAACCTAAACGCGCATCTCTATCGCATTGGGCTCGCAGCAAACAATCTTTGTGATTGTGGCGATGGCTACCACGACATCGAGCATGTTGTCTGGTCGTGTATCCGGTTCCATGCTGCTCGCTCTCAGCTCTCTAGAGTACTGAGAGCACAAGGCAGACAATCGGATATCCCCGTCCGGGATATCTTAGGTAGCCGTGATCCAGATCTTCTGCTTCATCTATACCTGTTCCTCAGAAACGCCGATGTCAACGTTTAATGATGTTTCCTTCGTTGTGTCCCCGTTTCATATCCCTCCTATCCAAACGATAAACTTTTACTTAGTCGCGGCAATACATACACACACTCTTTACAGATACACGGGCCAAAGGTTGTGCAGTCCACTGATCATTCAACAAGAGCCAAAGGTTGTACCGCTTATGACAACTCTACACGGGCTGATGATTGCGCCGGCTAGTGACCATTCTATCCTGGATTCCTCGAGTCGAGAAAGACGCACCACGCTAGATATGGGGTACAGACTAGGGGGGCGTTGCTGATTAATGGTCAGCTGCATCCCAATAGCAGGTATCCCGTGTCGGGCACACGTACAGAGCATCGAAGACTGCAACATACCAATTATGAGAACACTTGTAATACTAACCTCGAGCCAACCGCGAGTAATCGGTTACATATTACTAACATAGTTGTAAGCAAACATTGTCGAAATATTGAACTCCCGGCCCCGTTAGGCTGACGCCATATGAGCCTTAATAAAATATATATTTTGGATAAAAAAATTTGCAAAAAAGTGACAGTCAAAACCAATGACAAAATATTTGCGTTAGCAAAGTCCGTAAAAAACAAGCATCGTCCATTTTTCTGATTTTGTAGTTGCTTCAACTATTTTGTTTGTTGTTTTCATGTTAAGTACTAGAGAATGGATGAACGTACAATAAATGAGTGAAAAAATTGATATTCCATGCAGAAATCTTCATTAAAATTTATATAGAAGTAGTGTTCGGAATATGAATCAAGTTTGTAAGCATGATTCAAATTCCGAACACTTCATATTGAGATGTAATTTTACTGAACTTTAATGTTATAAATAATTGAATAATCGAAACCCTGAAATTGGGTTATAGCCTTCATTTTAACATCATTTACAGGTATCGATACAGCCTATAACTTATAATATTAAGCATTTGCAAAAGACTGACAGTCAAAACCAATGATAAAATATTTGCGTTAGCAAATTCTGTAAAAACAAGTTAATTTTGCAGTTTTTGTAGTTTTTTCAACTATTTTGTTTTTTTTCCCATTTATTTATTTAAGGCTCATTAGCATTTTAGCTGTAACAGAGCCGAATTTTAATTGTGTACATGTCACATGGTTATCATATCTATAATTAGCACATTACACAGTTGCCATTCGCCAGTATTCCTTCTATTCCATTACATATGGTACATTCACACAGTAGCCATTTAGGCGTAAGGGTATTCTTTCTGTTCTTCCATTATCCAGTTGGACCACCGGACAGCGGAGACAGTTGATTGATGATTGTGGAGTTATTTATAGAACAGCAGCCCGATGTGTCTTGCAGAGCAGAGCAGTTGTATGGATGAATCGATCTTATTTCGACCGTGGATCGATCTCCATCGCTGATGATTGTTGCGTGGACGTAGCTATTCTGTAACAACACAAAGATGGTCAATGAGGGCCCTGAGTTTTGAACTCACGATCGATCGCTTACTAAGCGAACGCGCAACCAATGTGGCTACGGAGACCCTCTATTTAGTTTGTTGTTTTCATGTGAAGTACTAGAAATGGTAAGAATCTACAATAAATGGATGAAATAAAATTATATTTTATGCAGAAATATTCATTCAAATTAGTGTTCGGAATATGAATCAAATTTCTACGCATGATTGAAATTGCGAACACTTTATTTTTAAATGTGAATTTGCTGAACTTTAATGTTATAAATAATTTAATATTCTAAATCCTGACTTTGGGTTACAGACTTTTTAACATCCTTTACAGGTATCGATACCGATATTGTGCCTTTGGTCCCGAAACCATGTAAACTATAAGAAATAAATACAATCAATAATTACAAAAGCAAAATCCATTTTTTTGCGAGCATAACATTCTTCCAAAAAAGACTAGCTAATTGACAATTTTCGTGTAGTCAAATGAAAAAAAAGGCTCTATTGTATCCAAAAATCAAATTAGTTTCACGAAAGAGTACCATTTTGAGTAATGAGACATTGTTTAATGGCTTTGATGGCTTAAGTGTTCGGAGTATGTTCGGTATAAGAATATAAGATAAAATGAACAAGAAATCATCAAATTTTCACGCAAGCAAGAAAAATTACCAGTGCATTGAGTCTGGTCACAACGTTACTCAGAGACATTACTTTGGTTTACAAATAGTGCTGCGTTAGAACTTTTTCAAGTAGTACATCACGCCAGAAGTACAGAAAGCATAGGAATGTTAAATCAAAAATTGCTGGAAGAAGGGTTCGTGTTCTTTATTGATCTAGTATTCGAGTTCTCGATACATTTTATATGTTATCAAAAATAGGGTGACCAGAATTGTCGATGAAATAAGAAAGTCTAACTTTTTTTTTCTTTATAGATAGAGGATTCCGGGTGTTCGGGTTCGATTCCCGTTCTGGCCGGAGGATATTTTGTCAAAGAAATTTCCTTCGACTTGCACTGCGGTCGCGCGTTGCCCCTCAGAATACATTCAAGGCGTGTTATTTGGCTTAAGAAGTCTCAACTAAGTATTAATGAATGATGCAAAAGTTCCACAGGGAACGTTAACGCCATTCAAGAAAGAAGATAGAGGTAAACATAATTCGACAATGTTGTAGTCCCAGGTATTGTAAATAACTTTGTGAAACATATTTTTTTTCTATCTCTTGCAATAGCCGATATAGCACTATTCCTAAGTTGTGTTAGGGTCACCATGAAAAAAAATCTGTTTATATCTCAATATCTCTCGAAGTAATTGGTATTTCCTCCTAAAAAAATACGCTCTCTTCATTTGTTTGTCATTCTTTCTGAGGTGAACAGCAAAAATGTTTATTGGCGGCATTTGAAAGAGGATTTTTCACTCAACATAATGCAGATATTCAAAACTATGTTATTTTTTATATTAAGATAAATTAAAATTGAAACCATGAGTTTTCGGGTGAAAAACGATCAATAACTTTGGGTAGGATTAATATAATATATTGACAAGTTTTGCATCGAAAAGTTTAGGTCTTGAAAGTTCTGAAAGTCGTACGAAGACAATTTTTATGTAGAATTTGAAATATGAAAGTTGGAGCAAAGAAACCTATTTTTTCATGGTCACCCCCAATGCAACTCAGATAGAATACGTTAAATATAACGTAGTGGAAGATATCTATTTCTTATTCGAAAAAAATTGTCTTCGACAAAGTTAGTACATATGATAGAGCACTTTTTTCAATGTTGTCAAAAATAGGGTAACCAAAACTTTGGGTGAAATCAAAAATCTAACTTTTTCATCTTCATAGATAGACATATTTCGACAATGTTGTAGCCCCAGTTATTTTAATCAACTTTATAGCACAAAGCTTTTTTCTTACCTTATATAATCGATTTAGCGCTTTTTTCTAAGTTGCATTAGGGTGACCATGACAAAACGGTATTTTTTGCTCTAACTTCTCTATTTGAAATTCTACATCAAAATTGTCTTCGTACGACTTTTAGAGCTTATTAAGACCTACATTTTGCCATGCAGAACTTGTATATATATATATTAATCCTACTCGAAGTTATTGGTGGTTTTTCATCCAAAAACTCATGATTTCGATTTTAATTTACTCAAATACAAAATAATACATAGTTTTGAACATCTCGCATTATGTAGAGTGAAATATGCTCTTTTAAATCCTACAAATAAACTTTCTTTATGTTTGCCCCAGAAGGAATGATTTACTAATGAAGAGAGCGTATTTTTTGGGAAGAAATATCAATAACTTTGAGCAGAGTTGAGCTACAGACAAGTTCTGCATCGCAAAATGTTTGTATTAGTAAGCTTACTAATTTGAAATATAAAAGTTGGAGCAAAAACAGTTTGTTTTTTTCATGGTAACCCTAACGCAACTTAGGAAAAAAGCGCTAAAGGGCGAACAAGAAATTATTGCGACACCGAAAATGTCATGCCAGTTTTCTTATAATGTTTAGAATCAAACCAAAATTTTAGGGTAGTTTTATACATATTTTTACTTAAAAAATCAAAAGAAAAGTCAATCGATGGAGCCTTGAGTGTAAAATTGAACGCATTTTCGCTTGATGCCCTCCACCAAAGTCTTTACAGTGTCATCCGGTACCAGTTTCTCAGTTTTTTTCCATTTTCTTAACATGTCCTTCTCGTCTTTGACGTCTTTTCTTGCTATTCCGAAGCTCCCGCTTATTGCCCAGTACTGCTCCACCGGGCGCAGCTTCGGACAGTTTGGCGAATTCATGTCCTTTGGAACAAAATGGACATAATTGGCCTCATACCACTCCAGGACACTTTTAGAATAGTGGCATGATGCCAAATCTGGCCAAAATAGCGGAGCTTAGTCGTGCTGCTGCAAGAACGGCAAAAGGCGCTTCTCGAGGCACTCAGATTTGTAGATCTCGCCATTTACTGTGCTCTTTGTCACGAAAGGCTCACTCCTCAGTCCGCAAGAGCAGATGGCCTGCCAAACGAGATATTTGGAGGCGAGATTCGACATTTTCTTCTTTTTAAATTTGTCGTCCACATCGAACTTGCTCTTGCCGGTGAAAAACTCCAACCACGGAATTTGCTTAAAATCGGTTCCGAGTTTTAGCCGTCGATTGTTGCCGCTCATCGCGGTTAGGGAAGTTCTGTACCTTGTATGATTGTAGTCCAGCTCTCTTCTTTGCATTCTGGACGTAGCTCTGCGACATGTCGATCTTTTTTAGCCAAATCACGGCTTGAGACGTTGGGATTCGCTTTGATCATCCGCTTCACCTATCCCTCCGTCTTTTTGTTCTCCGATCCCGGTTTTCTTCCAACTCCTTTGCCGTGGTCCAACGTCAACCGCTCCTGGAACCGCTTCAACACTCTGGAGACGGTTGAATGGTGAATGTTCAACATTTTTCCCAACTGCCGGTGCGAAAGGTCAGGAAATTCCAGGTGTTTGGAAAGAATTTGTTCTCTCGACTCGCGTTGGTTCACCTCCATTTTCGTTGAATCGAAAAACACGACTTCGAGTTTGACAGCATGTAGACAATACACATCAATTTGGTTGATTTTTACCCAATGGTAAAAAAGTTATGCCTTGTTGAATGTGTCGCTATAATTTCGTGTTCGCCCTTTAGATCGGTTATTTCAAGAGATAGAAAAAAATCTATGTTCCACGAAGTTGTTTACAATAACTGGTGCTACAACATTGTCGAATTATGTTTACCTCTAGCTACAAAAAACAGGTATTCTATTTTATCGACAATTTTGGTCACCTTCAAAAATTTGGTCAAATAATGAAATGAAATTGTTTAATTTTAAATAATCAAAATTTTCAAAAAATACGCCGAATTTATTTTTAAATCTGTAATAACAAAAATGCCAAAAGTAACATTGCCTTTCTTTCAATGCATGTGAGGCTTGTAGATAATTGTGTGGACTATATAATTTTCATTCAGAATTTAAAAAAATATATGTTTTGAGAAAAATAAATTTTGATTTTCAAAATATTTTTTTAATGTATTTTTTGAAAGTTTGTTTGCTATGCTTCAATGAAAGCTTGAACAATTTCTTATATTTGATTGCCTGACCAAAATTCTGTAGTTCATAAATTGTTTCCAAGTTGGAAAAATCATTGGAATTTGAATTGGAAATTTAATGCATTTTTAACTTTTTTCCAAAAAAAAAATATCTTAAAAACTTTAAGACCTACAGAATTTTAATTATAGAATGAAATATAGGAAATAATTTGATTTTCCATAAAAAAATACAAAAATTACAGTGAAAAAAAATATGATTTAATAAAAACAGATAATGCGTACTTTGCATAAAGTGGATACGCAATAAGCACATTTATTTTGTAAATTTGTATTTTATATATATTTTTCAAAATTCTCGATTAGAAAGAAATAGTTAAGAATACCTTAATTTTATCTCGATACTAGCTGAACCGGCAAACTTTGTCCCGCTCAAAATTTATTTTTCGTTATCAGGAGAAGGAGTGTCAAACCACTAAAGAAACGTTTCTTGTCTCCTAAAATCTCCACATGCCAAATTTGGTACTGTTTGCTTGATAAGTTCTTTCATTGAGAGATCAGTTCATTTGTATGGTAGCCCCCCATAGAGAGGGGGAGGAGTACAAACCCCTCAGAGAGAGAGGGGAGGAGTTTCGTGTCTCCAAAAACCTTCGCATGCCAAATTTGGCTCCATTTGCTTGATTAGTTTTCGAGTTATGCAGAAATTCGTCTTTCATTTGTATAGCAGCCCCCGCTTAGAGAGGGGGAGAGTGTCTAACCACCACAGAATCATTTATTATACCCTAAAATCTCCACATGCCAAATTTCGTTCCATTTGCTTGATTATTTCTCGAGTACCGTTCTGAATCATATTTCGGACACTTTGTTCTAATATCTTGAAATACTTAATGCACTGATGATATAACTATAAAATTAATATCACAGTTGCTTTTTTAGAGTAATCCCTTGGTTTCACTATCATTTCATATGAGAACTTCATTTGAATTATAACATAATCGGCAAAAATCTATCAACACTACTCACTATCGTTTGTGTTTGAAGTTTGCTTAGCGTGACACGTAGAATTTATCCGTTCATCAATATTTAAATTCCTCCCGTGTTTCATCATTTCTCATCATCGTTAACAGTTTCCTGTGATTGCTTGGTAAGTGTTTCGCAGTTGACTATAAAATATAATCAAGTGTAATGTAAGTTTCGTTGAAGAAATTACAAAATAAAGATTCCGAAATTTGAATTCAATCTGTCCAAAATTTGATTTAGTGTCCGAAGTTTGATTTTTATTCGCTTCATTCGAAAAGCATTTTATTCGATGATTTTTTTATGTTTTCAATCAAATAGTTATCAAATTAGAAAGCTCAAAAGCATATTGAACTAATTTATTAAAAATATCAACCAAATAATACCTGTGCATAAAGTTTAGACCTGTTTTTTGCATCATATACCTTAAGCGTCCGAAATATGATTCAGAACGGTAATGCAGAAATTTATGTTTCATTTGTATGGCAACCCCCCCTTAGAGAGGGGGAGGAGTGTCTATCCAACATAGAAACATTTCTTGAACCCTAAAACCTCCACATGCCGAATTTGGTTCCGTTTGCTTGATTAATTCTCGAGTTATGCTGAAATTTGTGTCTTTCATTTGTATGGCATAAAATGATAGATTTGATCCGACACAGTCAATTAGTGGGTGTCCAAACTTCATATCGAAATATATCAAAATAATGTTTTAGGCGCTTGGTTCGTTTTGGCAGAACCCCGACCATTTGTACTTCAGGTGCGATGTATGACGTGAAGTAGATCTAGCGCAAAACTATTAACGGTTAACGTTGTGACCAGATTAAATGCACTGGTATTTTGTTTGCTGCTGAAAGGAACAGTTTAGTTGTCTAGTTTTTGAGAAGGCCATTCAAAAGGCTTCATTAAAATCCAACGACTACGAATGCGCTACTGAAAGGAGGATTCCTCATAAGATATCTTTCCATAACGACATGATTGTTTATCAAATAATTGCTAGAACAATCTTCAAGAAATCACATAGATTAGAATTGTTTCGTCGAAATAACCCAATGAAAAATATGGCGAAAACGTTCATGACCTACAAAACGACAATCCCAGAAAATGAATTTGGACATGATGTTTCTTTCCGCGCGATCAGAGTATATAATTTCAGTGCGATTGAAAACCAATTGTTTTTAGACATTGCAATGCCATATGCCATCTTGCAATCGACAGCGAAACCGTCTAATTGTATGGTAATTAATTTACACCTGAACAGTTGCATTTGTTTTCGACATTATGTTCTCTCCGATAGTTATTATAATATAATTTTCTCTGAATGTTCTGTTCTTCTCATCGATTAGTTTTTTGTGCAACAAGAAACTTTCGCAACTTCGCTGGACACTTGACTCACTGTAAACCACCCCATTGGAAGCGCATCATCAGCTAATACCCGAGCCTTCCACTCGTGCTTCCACTCGCCATCCTCTCTCCATTTTCTTATCGTTCACTTGTTTCGCCCCCATCTGAAGCTTTTCAATCCTTATCTACATGCACACAACAACCATTCAACGGATGCGATAAAAGCCAATGCCATCAGCAGGGCTATTATCCAACCCTCGCCAACCCAAAAGCACTTGCTTTCTCACTTGATTCCATCATTGTAACTTAATCAGAGCCACAGCAAGAACAACAACAATTCATCCCATCAATTAAAGTGGTCTCATCGATTCGTAAAAAAAAAGCAAACGTTATCAGATAGAATCGCCAGCCACTGACAACAGCTACTTTTTATCAAAATTCAACACGGCGTGCGGGGCGACAATCAAAGCGGATAACTTTCGCAAGGATGAAGCGGAGGCGGATATACAAGGACTGTCTCCCTCCAAGAACAAAACACGCGCGCCACAAACCAAAACACTACGAGCGTTTGCTGCGTGTATTCAGCCCGGCAGCGATCAATGTTTAGACCGTTCACGCGCGAACCCGACACGGAAGTGTCGAAGTCTTCTGCAGAACCAGCGGTGTGCACAGGAGCCGCTTGATGTGCACAGCATACGCAGCAGCATCGGCAGCAGCTTTCGGAGTCGTGCGAGAGAGAGAGAGGAAAAGAGTGACCGGAGAGCTACTTACTTTACTACATTACATGCTGCGAGCGTAAACGCCACCCACACCTCCCCTCCTCCCCACAGTGAGGCGACTGAGACGCCATGCTGTGTGAGAATGCGAAGGAGATGGTGCAAATGAAGCGATAAATTCATCATGGGAAGGCCGGGAATAAAGCCTCTTAAAAACAAAGAAAGAAAGAAAGAAGGCCGGGAAAAACAGGTGGAGATGAAACTGCCCAGCTGAGCGAAACGTAATTTGGAAGAGGAAATGGGAGCTTTTATGGCATGGAACGAAAGGAAGACGACCGTCAGGTGGCACTCTTGAGAAAGCTACGCGCTAATATAGTTGGCTGGTGACGCACAATGTTTTCTGAGATATTTCAGTGGAGACGCCTCGTTATCAGTGGATAAAGCGCTTATAGATGAGAAACTTTCGAATAAAAGCTACTTACCACGTGAAGTTGGATGGTTCATCAAAATCGACAGCGGGCACTCATCGTCATCAAGGATGTACTCGGAGCCATCACTATTCACCTGGAAATACAATATAATGAATGATTCGTTGAGTGAAAGAACGGAAATTGCTGTGTAAGCTCACATTGTTGCTCAATAAGTTAGGACTTCAATAAACTTCGAAAATGCTTATTAAGAAAATTTTTAATTAGCTTTTGACGTGGGACTACGTCTAACCGGAGTATATGAGGGTGAACTGAAAACCTACACACGAAGCATGGAGGAAAAAATGAAAGATTCCGAATGCTTATAACTCGAATATTTCTTAATAGATCGGAAAAATGCTTGCATAAATTGATAGGAAATATTGCTACGCGTCTATCAGATTTATAAAAAATTATTTTCTACTAGCTGAATACTCTAAAATTTCAGTACTTCTACCAAAACTCGACATCACAATATCATTTTTTTTCAGACACAATTCTCGAGCAAGATTTTTCATCCACTTACATAAAACATGTTGCTCCGTTACATGGGATAAATGTTTGATACAAAAAATATGATGGAATGAAGACCCTAAATCGAACAATTCCTTTCTCGAGTTTGCGTTTTATCACATTAAAATCCATTTCCACTTTCGAACGAAGAACAATTTCGATACCGCAAACAAACAACGCTTGTCAATATGTAATTGAAGAACACATGCGAAATGAATTTTTCCCATTTTCTTTCAGAAGTTTCCGAAAATTTTCAATTGTCATGTTTGGTTGGAATATGTGCATTATTTTTATGGGACCTCCTCTCCTTTCCAGAGGAGGAAGGGGTGTCATACCATCATAGAAACGTTTCTCGTACCCAAAAACCCTCACATCCCAAATTTGGCTCCATTTGATTGATTAGTTCTCGAGTTATGCAGAAGTTTGTGTTGCATTTGCATGGCATGGTCTTTTAAGAGCCGTCATTTGGAGTGTTAAAAGAATTTAATTTACAGATTTCCGAACAATTAAAAGAATTCAAACTCGCAGCTGTGCCTTTAAGCATATGCCCTTCTGCTATTTTACATAAAATATAATGATTTCAAGAACACTTATTTTTTTATATATAAAATAAGAGAAAATTACACATCTCTGAAACAAAAAACAGGTGTTTCTGAGATTTTAATATTTTATGTATTAATTCTATGTTTTCGAAAAGTGGTATAAAATGTGTATTTTTAACTTTTCACCTAAAAGTAGTCATTGAGGATTCCGAGCAAAACATGGCACTATTGAACAAGTGCACCGATTGATAGAAGAAATTCGTAAAGTATATGAAGGCCGCGGATACTGCTCAGTGCTTTTTCTTGATGTAGCTCAAGCTTTCGATAAAGTCTGTCACGAAGGACTGCTCTATAAAATTAAAAATATGCTACCACAAGTATATGAAATTATGCGTTCTTATCTACTGGGAAGAAAGTTTCATGTTCAATATAACCAAACTCTATCACCAGAGCAAGAAATTTATGCTGGCGTTCCTCAGGGCAGTGTTCTTGGACCAGTTCTCTATCTCATCTACACAGCTGATCTCCCGATCGCGCGTAACTTAATGACTACAACCTTCGCAGATGACACAGCTATTCTCAGCAGTCACAAAAACAGAACGATTGCTTCACGGGATCTCAAGGAACACATAACGATCGTGGAAAAGTGGCTTCAAAAATGGAGAATTAAAGTAAATGAAACAAAATGTGTCCACGTTACGTTCACGCTTAATAAGAACACATGCCCACAAATCAAGTTCAATAGATCTGCAGTACCTCAATCGAATGAAATTAAATACCTTGGTGTACATCTAGATCGTCGTCTAACCTGGAAGAAACACATAGATGCGAAGAAAACGCAATTGAAGATGCGAGCAAAAAAAATACATTGGCTAATCGGGAGGAAGTCGAAATTAAAACTAGAGTTCAAACTACTTCTATACAAATCCATGCTGAAACCTATTTGGCATTACGGCTGTCAACTATGGCAAACAGCTTCAGCAAGTAATATCGAAATCGTCGAAAGAGTACAAAATAAACTGCTAAGACAAATTACTGGCGCCCCTTGGTACATCCGCAATAGTGTCATACATCGAGACTTAGGGATGGCGACGGTTAAAGAAGAACTTCATAAAACGAGGAGGAAATATGCGGAAAAGGTGAAGAATCATCCAAATCCACTAGCAAGGCGACTCGGTCAACCTATGGTAACACGTCTGAAGAAAAAAACCTTAATTATTTGAACGTGGTCAAACGTTAGTGTTGTGCTCCAGCACACATGTGAAATTTTAACTGTAAGAATTGACAACAAATACTTTATTATGTTGGAACTAAATGTATAACCAAATATTGTTATTTCCACATTATGGAAGATTCAATAAATGTATGTATGAAAAAAAAAGAAAATTTGCATGGCAGCCCCAATGCACTTAGAGAGGGGGTAGGTTATGTCGAACCTTCATAGAAACGTTTCGTGTCCCCTAAAACCTCTACATACCAAATTTGGTTCCGTTTGCAAATGAAATACAAATTTCTGCATAACTCGAATACTAAGAGTTATGCAGAAATTTGTATTTCATTTGTATGGCAGCTCCCCTTTAGAGAGTGGGTGGAGTGTATATCCAGCATAGAAACATTTCTTGCACCCTAACACCTTCATATGCCAAATTTGGTTTCATTTGCTTGATCAATTCTCGAGATATGCAGAAATTTGTGTTTCATTTGTATGGCAGCCCCAATTTAGAGAGGGGGAGGAGTATCTAACCACCATAAAAACATTTATTGCACCCTTAAAGCTTCACATGCCAAATTTGGTTTCAATTGCTTGATTAATTTTCGAGTCAAAAATTTATGTTTCGTTATCACATCCACGGTTACTTACTAAGCGCACGTTCATGGGTCCAGCAGCCCCCATGCCCTTAGAGTGGGGGTACATCATAGAAACGTTTCGGGCCCCCTAAAACCTCCAGATGCTCAATTTGCTTGATAAGTTCTCGAGTTATGCAGAAATTTGTGTTTCATTTGTATGGAAGCCCCCCTTAAGAGAGGGGGAGGAGTGTACAACTACCATAGAAACGTTTATCGATCCATAAAACTTCTATAAGCTAAGTTTGATTCCATTTGTGTGATTAGTTCTCGAGTTGTTCAGCAATCTACCCCCCCCCCTCTCCTCTCTAAAGAGAAAGGAGGAAAGGAGTGTCAAACCACCAAAAAAGCATTTACTGCTCTCTAAAACTTCCACGTGCCAAATTTGGTTCGGTTTGCTTGATTAGTTCTTAAATAATGCAGAAATGTATGCTTAATGTATTTTTATGGCAGCAATAAAGAGAGAGGGGAGGAGTGTTTATTCGCCATAGAAACGTTTCGTGTCCCCTAACACTTTCGCATGCCAAATTTGGTTTCATTTGCTTGATTCATTCTCGAGTAATTTAGAAATTTGTGTTTCATTTGTATGGCAGCACCCCCCAATGTTCCAGTTTAAGCTGGATTCTCCTAGTTTTTTTTCCTCGATCCAGTCAAACAGTTAAACCCTAAAATCTTTCAGTTTTTTAAAATATCGTCCAGGTTTTATCCAGTTTTTTATCCGTGTGCTTCATCAAAACCTGAATGAAACAAAAACTCAAAACGACCGAAGTACGACTTCGTGTTATTTTGACTGCTTTGTTACTTTGGACGTCTCGAGTGTCGGAAGAAAGTGGCGTCCGAAGTAACAGTCGTGTGCTTAAAATCCGAATCTGTACATTGGATATTGTTTGTATCGGCGATGAAAGGAAGAAGAAGATAGATATGTGAACGATTGTTTTTGTAATGCATTGAATAATTGAAAGCTAATAGCGTGCATCCATTAACTCGATTTGTTTACATTTGTTACATAGGACCTTTTCAAAAGTTACGCGAGAATTGTTCTGAACAATCAGAGTCCTACGTCAAGCTTCCGTACGGATCTGTAGGTACAGACCCTTCTAGTGTTCGCGATGAATACTGCATTGGTGCATTACTCTAAGGAAACGTATTAATCTCGCCAGGGGAAGAATCATCATCTTCAACTGTTTCTACAAAACCATCCATCGGTCTTTGAAGACACCCTAAACTTTATTGGAAATTTATCAACACATTCTAAAGTAACATTTGACATAATAAAAAGCAAATTGATTTCTATAACTTTTTGTCAGGTGAGAGATTTTGTCAAATGTTGAGGGTGTTCGGATTTATTAATGACCTTTTCGAATCGATCATTTAACTTTTCATGCATTGTTAAAAGTGACGTCAAAGTACAGCGTATTCCAAGAAAGATGCAATGGAGCTTGAGTGAAAAATGAAGAAGAACATTAGTTACACAACTATTTGTTGTCCCGCTACCACCTCCTCTGCCACACTTCCGATTCGGTTCGGATTTTCTGTTGCCGTTCTGCAAATGATGCTGCATAGTATAATTCGTGGATTATTTCTTTGGAAAATGATATTGTTGAGAGATGTAATATTGCTAAGAGATATCGAGATTTGGATAATTGGATATTCAATAGGTTCAGTGTTTAAGTTCAGTACATGTTAATGTTGGGAGTTAATTTTTCCATTTGATCAAATTGAGTTGTTATTACTTTGCAAATCGTTCGCGCTCCTAAGTGCAATCATTCGTTCATCTATCCTTGTTAGTGATACCAAATATTTGTACTAAATAATTTATTCTCAAATTTTTTATGCTCTCGTCGGCAATAGCTTCGTAGTTTCACCGTAACAATGCGTTGTGTCTTCGACACCGCCCATCTAATTTATGTTTGTTTTTTACTTTTGCAAGGTTTAGTGCATATTATCCAACAAAAATGTTAGCTCACATACCCAAATATATCCATCAGTGAGTTGAATTTCGAAATTCAACTGCTCAAAATACTTATTATCGAAGCCGCAAGAATAATATCCATATTAAATATAGAACTAGATGACCCGGCAAACTTCGTCCCGCCCAAGATTTGTTTTTTGACATCCGGCGATCCTTTTTTTGGTATAGATAGAAGAAGATGTAGGAGTGCGTTTCATCACATTAAAATCCATTTCCACTTTCGAACAAAGATCAATTTCGCTAGCGCAAACATCAAATGGACTAACAACACTTGTCACTATGTAGTTGTAGCACATATGGGAATTTAATTTTCCGAATTTTCCCTTTTTCCTTCAGAGTTTTCCGAAAATTTTCAATTGTCATGTTTCGAGGGGTGTCATACCATCATAGAAACATTTCTCATACACAAAAGCCCTCACATCCCAAATTGTGCTTGATTAGTTCTCGAGTTATGCAGAAGTTTGTGTTTCGTTTGTATGGCAGCCCCCCTTAGAGAGGGGGGATGAGTGTATTCACCATAGGAACGTTTCGTGCCCCGTAAAACCTTTACATACCAAATTTGGCTCCATGCGCTTGATTAGTTTTGGAGTTATGAAGAAATTTATATTTCATTTGTATGACAGCCAACCCTTAGACCAATGTGGAGTTTACATGCCAGATTTGGTTTCATTTGCATCATTAATTCTCGAGTAATGCAGAAATTTGTGTTTCATTTGTATGGCAGCCTCCCCTTAGAGAGGGGGGGGGGGTAGAGTCTAACCATCATAGAAACATTTATTGCACCCTAAAACCTCCACATGCCAAATTTGGATTCATTTGCTTGATTAATTCTCGTCTAATGCAGAAATTTGTGTTTCATTTGTGTGGCAGCCCCCCCTAAGAGAGGAGGGAGGGGTATCTAACCACCATAAAAACATTTATTGCACTCTAATATCTCAATATGCCCAATTTGGTTTCATTTGCTTGAATAATTCTCGAGTAATGCAGAAATTTGTGTTTCACTTGTATGGCAGCCCTCCCTTGGAGAGGAGGGTGGAGAGTCTAATGCAGAAATTTGTGTTTCATTTGTATGGAAGCCCCCCCCTTGGAGAGGAGGATGTAGAGTCTAACCACCATAGAAACATTTATTGCACTCTGAAATCTTCACATGCCTAATTTGGTTTCATTTGCTTCATTAATTCTCGAGTAATGCAGAAATTTGTGTTTCATTTGTGTGGCAGCCCCCCCCCTTAGGGGTGGAGAGTCTAACCATCATAGAAACATTTATTGCACTCTAAAACCACCACATGCCAAATTTGGATTCATTTGCTTGATTAATTCTCGTGTAATGCAGAAATTTCGAAATCGAAAAATCGTCTTAGGAGTTGGCAGCACCATCTCAGATAGTAGTGAAACCTTGTAAGTGTAAAGACATGGGTCATTTAAGCAACTTTGCATACTTGAAATATTCGAAAAAGTATTATACTACTTTTTGAAAAAAGCCAAATTTTTTTTTATTATTTTTCAGAAACGTGAGAATTTACACAAAAAAAATGTAACGAGTGAAACATTATTTTTTTAGGAATCTCCATACAAAAATGCCTTATATTCCAGAAACTATAAAAACTCGAATGCGCTATATCTTGACTTTAAACAAAATTAGTATTAGTTGTAATTTTTTCAAAGAAAACATGAAAACGTTAAAAAAAATGTCAGAAAAAAAATCCTTGTAAATGTGCCCATCTTCCGATGTACATATGAACGACTTGTTGGCTATTCATATATTTTTTTAAACTAAAAAAAATAAGTTTTTGAGAACAATGAATTTTATTTTTTTAAATATTTTTTTCCAAATTTCGGTAGTTTTTATGAAAATTCTAACAATTTTTTACATTTTAAACGAGATTTTTGTAGGTAGTATAAATTTTTAGTTATTATGTATTTTTTTATATAAAAATTCAAGATTATATGCTCAGAGGCTATCTGAGATAATGCTGCCAACGGCCAGTCGAGTTGGCATGAAATTCGTCCATATTTGAAATATAAAAAAATATTTTTTAACTGTATATAATCGAGTCTAAAGTTATATATAATCGAATCATATATAATCGTGTTCGACCTGTATATTGAACTGCTAAAACCGTATTTAAATTTTTGGGAAACATGAGCTTCACGGATTCAAGTGAAGTTCTTCTTAACCTGTCCCTATTCTCCAGTATCCTTACCTCCTTCTTTTTCTTTTGTGCAACTCATAACTCAAAAATTATAAGACCTACACAGTTTTAGTTAAGAAGGAAATGTAGGGAATTGTTTGAATTTTCATTCAAAAATAGCAAACAAAAATCTTGAAATGTGCACTGAAAAAAAAAAAATTAATTAAAATTAATTTTTTTGCCAAGAACGTGTTTTACAATATTACATCTAAATTATGTTCCCGCATTTCCTTCTTTGATCAACATTTGGTAGTTCTTTAATTTTTCGAGTTAGAATTTTTTTGTAAAAATTTAAGAAAAAAAACTTGGGCCCTTTTCGATAAATAAATAATCTTTTTTTTTAGATTTCTAATTAGAATCCGATTAGATTTTTTTAGGTGCTAAAATGTCTTTACACCCATAACGTTTCACTGCATCCTGAGATGATGCTGCCAACCCCTAAGACGAGTCGGCATGAAATTCGTCATAAACTTTTTGGACATTTCTAGAGATGTATAACATACAAATAAAATCTAATATTCCATAGAAATGTGTCCTGCTTTGAACATGAGCTGTTCCTTCGCGTGCGTTTCGTTCGGGTTGTTAAGGAAGAAAATTTGGTAAATGCAACGGCTATCCAGAAAGTAGCAAACGTTTTAGACTAGTACGGCAGTGAGCGGAGCTAGAGCCGCCATCTTTTTTATCCCATTTGTTTATTTTAGGCTCATTAGCATTTAGCTGTAACAGAGCCGAATTTTAATCGTGCACATGTCACATGTTTATCATATCTATAAATAGAACATTGCGCAGTTGCCATTGTTCGGCGAAAGAGTATTCCTTCTATACTATTGCAAATGGTACATTTACACAGTAGCCATTTAGGCGTAAGAGTATTACTTCTGTTCTTCCATTATCCAGTTGGACCAAAGAACAGCGAAGACAGTTGATATGATCATTGTTGAGTTATTAATAGAACAGCAGTCCGATGTTTCTTGCAGATCAGAGCAGTTGTATGGATGAATCGATCTTATTTCAACCGTGGATCGATCTCCATCGCTGATGATTTTTGCGTGGACGTAGTTATTCTGTAACAACACAAAGATGGTCGATAAGGGCCCTGAGTTTTGAACTCACGATCGATCGCTTACTTGGCGAACGCGCAACCAGGCAAAAATCACGTCCGATTGAGTTGAAATTTTGCACAGGTCATTTATTTGGGCCAATATTCAAAATGCACATGGTCGGTTCTTTAAATTCGATAATTATTTTTTTCCATACCTTTATTGCCTCTCAGACTAAGTCCCACTAGGTCGATTTTTTTCGAGATGACATCAGATCTCGACGTTTCATGCATTTTGAAGTCATTTGGCATTGAAAAAAATTTTCGATTTTCCAATTTTCCTTTATTTCCCCCTTGGAAGATTTTCGAGGATGACATCATATCTGATTGAGCTGAAACTTTGCACAGATCATTCTTTTCATGCCTACAAACAAAATGTACATGGTCGGTTTTTGAAATTCGATGATGATTTTTTTTCCATACATTCATTGCCACCCTAGGGTAGCTCTTTCAGGCTGACATTGAACTGATTGTATTTAGTATCAGGAGATTTGACAAAATTCGTGATTTCTAAGAATTTCCACTGATTATTCTATTATTTAAGGTATTTGAGGTTCTTTGCTAATACATGTAAATATTTGAATTTGATAATGGAGTTACAATATGAATACATATATACAGTAGGGTGCCATAAAAAATGTTCACCACCTCGAAAAAACACCCTATGCCAAATATCAGCCCAATCGGACTTAAGAGAAAGTAGCGATTGAAGTTTGAGTTTTTCGAAAACCGAAAAATCATTAAAAAGGGGAGGAAAGGGAAATCTGGGTTTCCAAAACAAAATTTTTTGATGCCAAATGTCTTAAAATTGCATTGAAACGTCGAGAAATAGTGTCATCTCGAAAAAAATTTTTTTGTCAAAAATCGACACTCTGGGACTTTCCGAATACGAAACGAAACGTATGGTTTTGGGTACCAAAAAAAATAGTTATCTTGATTTTTCATTCGGAACTTGCTCATTCGAACTTCATTCATTAGTGCCACAGACGTTAAAATTCGACTTTTTTTTAACCGAAAGATCACCGAAAATCGGGGTATTCAAAAAAATTGTTGATGCCAAATGAGTTAGAATCACATTACTCGTCGAGATTTACTGTTATCTCGACAAAAAAAATTGAAAATTTTTTTTTCTTGATTTTTTCGTTTTTCCGTCTGAAAAATCGATTTTTGAATTTTTTTTTATATATAACTGTAAATCTCGACGTGTCATACAATTTTAAGACATTTGGGATCAAACTTTTTTTTTTAAAAACCCTGATTTCCGGTGATTTTCTGGTTTTCAAAAAACTCAAATTTTAACGTCTGCAACACTAATAAATGAAATTCGAATGAGCTAATATTTCGCATAGGGTATATTATCATGCAAATCAACATTTCGCAACAAGTTTCAAATGAAAAATTTAGATAACTGTTTTTATTGGCACTTAAAACCATACGTTTCGTCTCGTATTCGAAAAAAAAAAGTCCCAGAGTGTGGATTTTTGACAAAAAAAAATTTTCGAAATGACATTAGATCTAGACGTTTCATACAATTTTAAGTCATTTGGCATCAATTTTTTTTTCGAAAACCTCGATTTCCTTTACTCCCCTTGGGTGATTTTTCGATTTTCAAAAAACCCAAACTTTGACCGCTTTGCGGCACTCTCCCTTAAGTCCGATTGAGCTGATATATGGCATAGGGTGTTTTTTCGAGGTGGTGAATATTTTATATGAGGTAACTTTATGAAATTTTAGGGTCGATTTTTTCCCATACATTCACTGGCATTCTAATATACAGCCATTCCATGCCATACCGATATAGTGGTTCTCAGATTTTCGTGAAAAGTGGCAGTTTTGTTCTTATTCGCAAAATATTAGATCCACATTTTTTTTTTGTTATTAAGGTGCTCATTTCCATTTTAGGTTAGTCCGAAAAATCAATTTTGTATGCCAGGGTGTCGTGTTGTTATATATCCACAACTGAGGACTTAAAAAATATGTTTTTTTCAATTGCATCAATTTCATCGATACTAAGAGGTCGGGCGACAAATTATATTCAATAACCTTATAGTACAATTGACAATTAAAATCATTTCAATCACTACCTCAAAGCAACTTACCTGAACCAAACAGTAGTGCAACGGGTCCACCTTGTCCATGCCATACTTGGCAAGCATCTCGCGGACCACCGCCTGGGCACAGTCCCGTATCGACAGCAGCAACGTTTTGTACGGTACGTCCCGGCACAGACTTTCGCCGTAGATTTTCAGCGTCCCGCCGGTGTCGGGTCCTCCGTCCCGGGATCGGAACTGCTGGAGCTTCTTCTCGAGCTTCTGCTGGCGACGCCGTCGCATTACCGCCTCGGGGTTAGAGATGGAACGTGTGAATGACGTTTCCGGCAGTTCTGAAACAGGAAGAAACCATAGTAGCAATTTGCGGTATGTTATTTGATATTATCGTATATATTCACAACATGATGAATACAATATAAAGTTGATTGAATCACAGCTATGGCGAGTTAGAATTTGGAAGTTGATCGTTGCTCGAATAGAAATTGGGATTATAGCAGGAATACTTGTAAGTTGCTGGAAGTCAGCAATTCACATGTTCACAGCCGAGCTCCAAATAAGTGAGATTGATTCTTTCAACAGATTTTTCTATGCAATGAATATTTTGAATGACACAGATTGCGTTATAGATTTTCGAAAGAAATAGTACAGATGAAAAAGATTTCAGTATAACTGGCAAAAATAAGACTGCTTTCAAAATAGTGACTGCCCTTAAAGATTCAATGACATAACCTCTGTTGCTTTTTTGGGGTATATTTTGCCCCAATTATGCGTTTTTGTATATTACAGTATCAGAAGTATAATCACCGCCTTGCTTGCGTTTTCGCCTTGTCGAAGTAAAACTGTAGAATGTGTTTTTGCTGGTGTGGTTATCATCATCATCAGCATCATTAGAACGCAGTCTCAATCCAGCTAGCAAGCAGCAGCATTCTTTCTGAATGCAGATGACACATGGAGATTTTACTCTGAACGAAGGATGAATGGAAGATATCGCAAACAGCAGCGGTGCAATTTTAATCGGAAGAAGCATCATTTAGATTTCCATGATGTTAGGTGAAGATTGCGTCTGTACCATTGATTCACACATTGTGGTTTTTTTTAGTGTTGGCCAAGGTAAATTGAAGTTTGATAATGTTATTATTCTGCTTTTGTCCGCTTTGGTAAG